>NC_061514.1:259067558-259078946 GCF_022539505.1 Lolium rigidum
TTTTTTTGAGAGCAACCACATATTTCATTAATCGAAAATCAAGTTACACTGAAGCAACACATGTGGAAACTAAAAGACAAACCGGGATAAAATGATTATCCTGAATTTGCAAATAAAATCCTAAAAGATCGAGAAATACAAAACGATCCCTAGGGTTTCCTGCAACCACCGTAGTCAGCGGCCGCCGTCCAATTCCAACGCCGCCGAGACGAACGCAAAAAGAAACGCCGAGCCTCCACCATTGCAAGATCCAAAAGAGCACCATCGCCAACGAGACTTTGTGAGTCGATGAACAGGCCTGCTGTAAGCAGCAAGACACATGTCGCTGTGGCACGTCGACCGGGGGACGTCCCCGTGCTGTCTTGGACCAAGATACGCCGCCTCCCATCGACGAAGTCGGAGAAGAACGGCATATCCACCACCTCCGGACCAACATATTCGCTCCAGAAGAACCACCTCGCCCCAGCCTCCAGCGTCGTCGTGGATAACGACAAACGCCAGTGACACGTCGAGAAACAGATCTCGCCAGATCTGAAGAACGGCGAGAAGACCAAACTGCCGACCTGAAAGATCGACAAGCAAACGTTGCCAACAACTCCGAGACGCCGCCGTGAAGGTCGCCGTCGGTGTGGGAGTGGAGTTGAGGCAGATTTATTTGCCCGGGCGCCGCTCCCACCACCCCAACGACGCACCACAGCAGACAAGCCCAAACTACAAAACGGAGGAGGAACGAGGTCCCCTCCCCCTCCTGCCGCCGGAGCGGCAAGCGGAGGGAGAGGGGCCCAGAGCTCACGCCGGTGAAGATGGGATCTGGCCGCCGCCGCCTGGGAGAGAGGAGCAGCGACAAAACGTTTCGTCTCATTTTCTCCTTTTGCTCATTGGGCATTTGTCTCTCCGATCTTGATGTTTACTCCTAGTATTTAGTAGGAGAAGCACCAAATGCACACAATTTGATCTAATGGTAACACTAAACTCTAATCGGCGAACTACGGAAAAGAAACCACTCCGCTCGTCTCTAGCGATAGGAGGTCGCGCCCCAAATCCCAAAACACCGCCGGCGTGGGCGTTAGCCCCCTCTCCTTCCGCTCGCTACTCCACGGCAGGAAGGGGAAGGGACCCATTCCTTCGGTTTGTAGTTAGGGTTTGTCTCCTGTTGTGCGTCGTTGGGGTGGTGGAGCAACGTCTGGGTGGATAAATCGGCCTCGGATCCACTCCCATACCGGCGGTGGCCTTCATGGCGGCGTCTTGGAGTTGACGGCACCGTGTGCCTGTTGATCCTTCAGATCGGTGGCTTGGTCTTCTCGACTTTCTTCGGATCTGACGAGATCTGTTTCTCGGCGTGTCACCAACGTTCGTCGTTATCCACGATGCCGCTGGGGGTCGGGAAAATAAATATGATCTATCTTTTTTTGAGCTTGCATGAAAAATAAGGATATGGGGCATCGCTTTTCATCGGTAAGCTAGATGAAAGCATGGAAATATAAACCATCTCACTCGGAATGAGCAAGGGTTTATATGGGGGATGTTGATGAGTACAAAAAAGTGACATGTTTTTTAAACATATATATATATATATTTCTATCTCCTTACATGCTCTATCTAGCTCTAACTATGTCCTAAATAGATGATTACAAGTTATGATTCATTTTCACAAGAGATTTGAACAAATAGTAGTTTTAATAGGATTCTATTACTTTTCCTTTTATTTGATGTATGTGTAGGTCTTATGAACCTTTATGGATAAAGCACGAAGAAAGGAGCCAACAGGAGCCAATATGGAGGAGTTACAGGCACCAGGACTTTGTCATTTGAAGTGTGGAAAAGGTCAATTTTCCCATCACGGGATAATGAACATCCAAGGACATGGTGTTGTAGCCCTCTTCAATATGAATTCAACAAAGCCTAATAGCACCTAAATTGGAGTTCGTAATAAGAAATGGTGGCCAAAATACCAAAGGAGGCTGAAGTTTTAACGGGCAGTGGTACGGTTGGGCTGCCCGAATCGCTCACCAGCACCATCCGTTTTGGGACCCGATGCGATTTCCCCCGTATTTCCTCCTCGTTTGTTTCTAGACTTTCCTTAGGTGCTAAGGTTGGTGGGGGACTATTGGAGGCCCCTCCTAGGCCTATATGAAGGAGGGGAGAGCCATCACATATCCAATCCAACTTCATCAACAACACGCCGAAGCGCTGCTGACGTGCAACCTTCACCTTCACCTCTCCAACATCATAGCCACCACCACTAAGAAGAGAATACTTGGATATTGAAGGCACAACACCAATCTACATCAACACCATCATCATCTATGACTCCATCATCGATCCATCCACTCATCTCACTGTAACTCCAAACTCTAAATTGGATATACACATGTACTCATTTAATCATTCATTCACCTTTCATATTATTATTATTATTATTATTATTATTATTATTATTATTATTATTGTGCTTTGTGCCTTCATATGTGAGTAGTTCTCTTTGTTATTGGGGAGATGGACAAACCCTAGCCAAATTGTGAAATTAAATAAAGTTTGTTTATTGTCTAAGAATTATGAAGCTTGTTGGTTCTTATCAATGTTGTTGTGTGTTGTTGACCACATAATATTTTTCTAAGGGATATTGGTAAGAATCATCATTGCATATGGTTGGCGGTACATGAGCGTACAAGTGACAACAATACGCTGCCTCTGTCAATCATGCGTATAAGAAGATAACATGGACCAGTACCTGTGACCATGACCATGGGGAGATCCTTAATTAATTACTGGACCACCACGACTTGTGGAGGGATAAGGTAGTTGTCATGAGGGATGTGAAATAGTGCTTATGGGAGCATCCATACAATGAACCTTGACACACACAGACATATATAAAAGAGAATCGGTATGCCTAATCACCATATCTAGGCTAGTGGTTGATCCGAACTCCCCAAGAACACTTCATCCCTATTGAGTTTCATTCGCTTTACTATTGATGGTACAATCTCAATTAATTTTAGTTTCAACCTATATTACTGTGTTTACAATTTCCAAACACCAAAAATACTTTTCACACACTTGTTTAGAACTAAGGACATCTCGTGTGTACATCTTACAAGATAACAAGAAGCAATAAAACCATTGCCAATCAGCTCCACGGTGGTTCGATACTCTTACTTTCGACAATAGCTACATACATCTTGTGTTCTTGTAGACATTAGTATGGCATTCTATAAGTTTAGTCTTCTTGGGGAACCTTAATTCATCGGTCTGAAATATGTTACCAAGATTGTCACACACAATATAGCTCCATAGTTTTGACACGCTCGAAACTACACCAAGTTTGAAATGACTTCTTGACTCAAACACCCTCCTTAGTCATTGTCAAAGCAATGATATACTCAACACTCATCTGCAGAATCCATCACAATTTTAAGTTTTAGAACTCGTCTAAATCTAGCATATAATTTTTCTAGCCCAATGTGCTACCTTTTAATAAACACTAAGTGACATTCAGATTCATTTTGTACATGTGAGTAAGCTAGTATCGGTGTAACACATTACAACGATTTTTTACCACTACCGCATACAAAAACCATGTCCTTAGTTCTTCTAAAGCACTTAGGAATACTCTTATTATTGCCGAATGATCATCATATGAATCACTTTGGTATATGCTCATAACACTTCAGGGCATAGGACACTTGTTTGTGTACATATGATGGCATTATGATTTAAAATCACTCATTACTCATTTGAGTGCCAAACACACTTAAGTCTTACTAAAACTCCATACGACACTTTCTTGACGTTTCCATATTGAAATATTTCAATATTTTTTCTATGTAATTTGACTTAACCTTTAGGAGCCTCAATCTATCTTCATAGATCTTGATGCTCAATATGGTTTTAGACTAGATTATTTCATTGAAAATTAATATTTAGTGAAACTTTAATTGTGTCAAGTAAACATATATCATTATTAATGAACTATATGTCGTCCTCATAAGCTATTAGAAATGTTTCTTAGCTCTCCTACTTAATTTATTGCAAATACATGCATCTTCACCATTCCCGGTGAAAACAAAACCCTTTTGTCTATTTCATCTACTGAAGATTCCAACTCTGTGTGATGTTTACTTTATCCATTGAAGTTTGCACACATATCTATCATTCTATGGATCAAAAAACTCTCGGTTGTATCTTGCATACATCTTCATTAACACTCCTATTTAGAAATGAAGTTTTGCTATCCAACTGACATATCCCAAATATGAAATGATTTCTAGAATAATCCACATAGACTTCAAGCATAGGTATGCAGGATCTTATCTTACAATAGTCAACTCCTTAAACTTTGTCGTAAACAATCTTTCGGCAAGTCGAGCCTCTTAGAGGATATTACATCCACGTCTATTCATGTATAGATCCATTTACTTTCGAAAAACTTCATGCATCTTCAGAACGTCTACCAAGCTCCAAGATTGATTATGGATGCTATCTTGGATTTCATACACTTAACAATTTAACGGATCCAGGCCCATCATAGCTTCTTTGCATGTAGTCATTTCATTAATGTTCAACAACAATTCTCTGTAATAAATCTTTTATTTGAATATGAATTCAAATAAGCCTACAAGGTTCAATATGTACTTTGATTTCCAGAGCCTGATTTCCAGAGCTACAATATGTTGTAGACTTCAGAGCAGTGAGAGTTGTGGCCACCTCCGGAACCATTTCTGATGCTACCCTACTTTGCTCATCCTATTCAGGTTTAGTAATCTTATCGAATTTCATTGTCCTCCCACTCAAAGCTTTCGCGGTAAACAACTTCTCGGGAAACAATCCCAAATATTGAAAAACACTTTTATCTTCGACTTCACAGTGGAAGGAAAAATACCCAATTTAATCTCTAGGATAACCAACAAAGACATTCATCTGGTTTTTTGTTGTAAACTTGTTTTACTCATGCTTGGCATACCAAAAGTTTAAGAAAAGATGGTTCAAGTTTTATCCCATGCCATAACTCATATGGACATCTGATACGTCTCCGACGTATCGATAATTTCTTATGTTCTATGCCATATTATTGATGATACCTACATGTTTTATGCACACTTTATGTCATATTCGTGCATTTTCTGGAACTAACCTATTAACAAGATGCCGAAGTGCCAGCTCTCGTTTTCTCGTCGTTTTTGGTTTCGTAAATCCTAGTAACGAAATATTCCGGAATTGGACGAAACGAAGACCCAGGGTCCTATTTTTCCACGGAGCTTCCAGAAGACCGAAGAACACACGAAGTGGGGCCACGAGGTGGCCAAACCACAGGGCCGCGCGGCCCAGGGGGGGCCCGCGCCGACCTGTGGTGTGGGCCCCTCGTCTGGCCCCCGACTCTGCCCTTCCGCCTACTTAAAGCCTCCGTCGCGAAACCCCTGATGCGAAAAACCACGATACGGAAAACCTTACTGAGACGCCGCCGCCGCCGATCCCATCTCGGGGATTCTCGGAGATCTCCTCCGGCACCCCGCCGGAGAGGGGATTCATCTCCCGCAGGACTCTACACCGCCATGGTCGCCTCCCGAGTGATGAGTGAGTAGTTCACCCCCGGACTATGGGTCCATAGCGGTAGCTAGATGGTTGTCTTCTCCTCATTGTGCTTCATTGTTGGATCTTGTGAGCTGCCTAACATGATCAAGATCATCTATCCGTAATTCTATATGTTGTGTTTGTCGGGATCCGATGGATAGAGAATACCATGTCATGTTAATTATCAAGTTATTATACATGTGTTGTTTATGATCTTGCATGCTCTCCGTTTCTAGTAGAGGCTCGGCCAAGTTTTTACTTTTAACTCCAAGAGGGAGTACTTATGCTCGATAGTGGGTTCATGCTCGCATTGACACTGGACAAAGTGATGAAAGTTCTAAGGTTGTGTTGTGTCGTTGCCACTAGGGATAAAACATTGGCGCTATGTCCGAGGATGTAGTTGTTGATTACATTACGCACCATACTTAATGCAATTGTCCGTTGCTTTGCAACTTAATACTCGGAGGGGGTTCGGATGATAACTCGAAGGTGGACTTTTAGGCATAGATGCAGTTGGATGGCGGTCTATGTACTTTGTCGTAATGCCCAATTAAATCTCACTATACTTATCATGTCATGTATGTGCATTGTTATGCCCTCTCTATTTGTCAATTGCCCGACTGTAATTTGTTCACCCAACATGCTTTTATCTTATGGGAGAGACACCTCTAGTGAACTCGTGGACCCCGGTCCATTCTTTTAATACTCGAAATACAAATCTGTCGCAATACTTGTGTTATCGTTTTCTCCGCAAACAATCATCTTCCACACAATACGGTTAATCCTTTGTTACAGCAAGCCGGTGAGATTGACAACCTCACTGTTTCGTTGGGGCAAAGTACTTTGGTTGTGTTGTGCAGGTTCCACGTTGGCGCCGGAATCTCCGGTGTTGCGCCGCACTACATCCCGCCGCCATCAACCTTCAACGTGCTTCTTGGCTCCTCCTGGTTCGATAAACCTTGGTTTCTTTACGAGGGAAAACTTGCTGCCGTGCGCATCATACCTTCCTCTTGGGGTTGCCCAACGAACGTGTGAAATACACGCCATCAAGCTCTTTTCCGGCGCCGTTGCCGGGAACCGAAGAAAAGCTACACCACAAAGATTTCTAACTCCCACGTCAACTACACGCCAGCTCTTTTTCTGGCGCCGTTGCCGGGGAGATCAAGACACGCTGCAAGGGGAGTCTCCACTTCTCAATCTCTTTACTTTGTTTTTGTCTTGCTTTATTTTATTTACCACTTTGTTTGCTGCACTTATATCAAAACACAAAAAAATTAGTTGCTAGCTTTACTTTATTTACTATCTTGTTTGCTATATTAAAAACACAAAAAAATTAGTTTACTTGCATTTACTTTACTTGATTCATCATGTTTCCTTTTAATTTTACCGCAAAGAACATACCGGTAGGACAAGGGTCTATAATTGGGAGGAACAATATAGAAGAATTTTTCACCCATGTTAGTACCGTTGAAAATTTTGAAGATAGACACTTGGTAGACCTTGCTCCCACTTATGAAATTGTTGCTGCTGCTTTAGTTCGCTTGTTGGAAACTAAATTTGTTAATCTCAATCCTATAATCCAACACATGTTTCTTACACTTGGTGATATGGAAGAAGGGGAAAAGAAAGATTTTGTTTTAGAAACCCTTCTTAGAGAATTTGGTGGTCTAGCAAGAGAAGCTAGAAAGGTTTTTGCTAAATTTAATATGCTTGGTTCTCATACTAATTTTGTTAGCCTCCTTGAAAAAATGGATATGGATAGGATAAGGTACACTAATAATGCTAATAATGGTGGGGAAATCAAAGCACCAATACCATGTAAACTCCTAGCTATGAATGATGCACTAGAACATAACTATGCTTGGCTTGTTCTCGAAAATTTGTTTGATGAGAGTAGCAAGCCCAAGACTAATGAAAAGGGAGACGCTGAAACTTATGTATCCAATATACTATGCATGGTTGAGAAAACCGCAAACCCCGCCGTAGGTGCACCACCCTTCGATAATACTTGAGATACACTTTCCGCGCCTAGCTGAAAGGCGTTAAAGAAAAGCGCTTATGGGAGACAACCCATGTTTTTACTCCAAGTATGTTTGTTTTATATTTGTGTCTTGGAAGTTGTTTACTACTGTAGCAACCTCTCCTTATCTTATTTTTGAGTTTTGTTGTGCCAAGTAAAGTCTTTGATAGAAAAGTAAGTACTAGATTTGGATTACTCGCTGAGCTTCTAGATTTCTTTGCTGTCACGAATCTGGGTCTATCTCCCTGCAGGTAGCTCAGAAAATTACGCCAATTTACGAGCATGATCCTCATATATGTACTCAACTTTCATTGAATTTGAGCATTTTCGTTTGAGCAAGTCTGGTGGCCTAATAAAATCCATCTTTACGGACTGTTCTGTTTTGACAGATTCTGTCTTTTATTTCGCATTGCCTCTTTTGCTATGTTGGATGAATTTCTTTGATCCACTAATGTCCAAGTAGCTTTATGCAATGTCCGAAGTGTTAAGAATGATTGTGTCACCTCTGAACATGTGAATTTTTATTATGCACTAACCCTCTAATGAGTTGTTTCGAGTTTGGTGTGGAGGAAGTTTTCAAGGATCAAGAGAGGAGTATGATGCAATATGATCAAGGAGAGTGAAAGCTCTAAGCTTGGGGATGCCCCGGTGGTTCACCCCTGCATATATTAAGAAGACTCAAGCGTCTAAGCTTGGGGATGCCCAAGGCATCCCCTTCTTCATCGACAACATTATCGAGTTCCTCCCCCGAAACTATATTTTTATTCCGTCACATCTTATGCACTTTGCTTGGAGCGTCGGTTTGTTTTTGTTTTTTGTTTTGTTTGAATAAAATGGATCCTAGCATTCACTTTATGGGAGAGAGACACGCTCCGTTGTTGCATATGGACAAATATGTCCTTAGGCTCTACTCATAGTATTCATGGCGAAGTTTCATCTTCGTTAAATTGTTATATGGTTGGAATTGGAAAATACTACATGTAGTAAATTGCTATAATGTCTTGGATAATTTGATACTTGGCAATTGTTGTGCTCATGTTTAAGCTCTTGCATCATATACTTTGCACCCATTAATGAAGAAATACTTAGAGCTTGCTAATTTGGTTTGCATATTTGGTTTCTCTAGAGTCTAGATAACATCTAGTATTGAGTTTTGAACAACAAGGAAGACGGTATGCAGTCTTATAATGTTACCATATGTCTTTTATGTGAGTTTTGCTGTACCGTTCATCCTTGTGTTTGTTTCAAATAACCTTGCTAGCCTAAACCTTGTATCGAGAGGGAATACTTCTCATGCATCCAAAATCCTTGAGCCAACCACTATGCCATTTGTGTCCACCATACCTACCTACTACATGGTATTTATCCGCCATTCCAAAGTAAATTGCTTGAGTGCTACCTTTAAAATTCCATCATTCACCTTTGCAATATATAGCTCATGGGACAAATAGCTTAAAAACTATTGTAGTATTGAATATGTACTTATGCACTTTATCTCTTATTAAGTTGCTTGTTGAGCGATAACCATGTTTCCGGGGACGCCATCAACTATTCTTTGTTGGATATCATGTGAGTTGCTATGCATGTCCGTCTTGTCCGAAGCAAGAGAGATCTACCACCTTCATGGTTGGAGCATGCATATTGTTAGAGAAGAACTTTGGGCCGCTAACTAAAGCCATGATTCATGGTGGAAGTTTCAGCTTGGACATATATCCTCAATCTCATATGAGAATAATAATTGTTGCCACATGCTTATGCATTAAAGAGGAGTCCATTATCTCGTTGTCCATGTTGTCCCGGTATGGATGTCTAAGTTGAGAATAATCAAAAGCGAGAAATCCAAAATGCGAGCTTTCTCCTTAGACCTTTGTACAGGCGGCATGGAGGTACCCCATTGTGACACTTGGTCAAAACATGTGCATTGCAAAGATCCGGTAGTCCAAGTTAATTAGGACAAGGTGCGGGCACTATTAGTATACTATGCATGAGACTTGCAACTTGTAAGATATAATGTACATAACTCATATGCTTTATTACTACCGTTGACAAAATTGTTTCATGTTTTCAAAATAAAAGCTCTAGCACAAATATAGCAATCGATGCTTTCCTCTTTGAAGGACCATTCTCTTTACTTTTATGTTGAGTCAGCTCACCTATATCTCTCCACCTCAAGAAGCAAACACTTGTGTGAACCGTGCATTGATTCCTACATACTTGCATATTGTACTTGTTATATTACTCTATGTTGACAACTATCCATGAGATATACATGTTACAAGTTGAAAGCAACCGCTGAAACTTAATATTCCTTTGTGTTGCTTCAATACCTTTACTTTGATTTATTGCTTTATGAGTTAACTCTTATGCAAGACTTATTAATACTTGTCTTGAAGTACTATTCATGAAAAGTCTTTGCTTTATGATTCACTTGTTTACTCATGTCATTACCATTGTTTTGATCGCTGCATCCACTACATATGTTTACAAATAGTATGATCAAGGTTATGATGGCATATCACTTCAGAAATTATCTTTGTTATCGTTTTACTCGCTCGGGACGAGCGTAACTAAGCTTGGGGATGCTTGATACGTCTCCGACGTATCGATAATTTCTTATGTTCTATGCCATATTATTGATGATACCTACATGTTTTATGCACACTTTATGTCATATTCGTGCATTTTCCGGAACTAACCTATTAACAAGATGCCGAAGTGCCGCCTCCGTTTTCCGCTGTTTTTGGTTTTAGAAATCCTAGTAACGAAATATTCTCGAATTGGACGAAACGAAGACCCGTGGTCCTATTTTTCCACGGAGCTTCCGTAAGACCAAAGAACACACGAAGTGGGGCCACGAGGTGGCCAAACCACAGGCCGCGCGGCCCGTGGGGGCCCGCGCCGACCTATGGTGTGGGCCCCTCGTCCGGCCCCCGACTCGCCCTTCCGCCTACTTAAAGCCTCCGTCGCGAAACCCCGATGCGAAAAACCACGATACGGAAAACCCATCGAGACGCCGCCGCCGCCGATCCCATCTCGGGGGATTTCGGAGATCTCCTCCGCACTCCCGCCGAGAGGGGATTCATCTCCCGAGAGGACTCTACACCGCCATGGTCGCCTCCCGAGTGATGAGTGAGTAGTTCACCCCCGGACTATGGGTCCATAGCAAGTAGCTAGATGGTTGTCTTCTCCTCATTGTGCTTCATTGTTGGATCTTGTGAGCTGCCTAACATGATCAAGATCATCTATCCGTAATTCTATATGTTGTGTTTGTCGGGATCCGATGGATAGAGAATACCATGTCATGTTAATTATCAAGTTATTATACATGTGTTGTTTATGATCTTGCATGCTCTCCGTTTCTAGTAGAGGCTCGGCCAAGTTTTTACTTTTAACTCCAAGAGGGAGTACTTATGCTCGATAGTGGGTTCATGCCTCGCATTGACACCGGGACAAGTGACGTAAAGTTCTAAGGTTGTGTTGTGTCGTTGCCACTAGGGATAAAACATTGGCGCTATGTCCGAGGATGTAGTTGTTGATTACATTACGCACCATACTTAATGCAATTGTCCGTTGCTTTGCAACTTAATACCGGAGGGGTTCGGATGATAACCTCGAAGGTGGACTTTTTAGGCATAGATGCAGCTTGGATGGCGGTCTATGTACTTTGTCGTAATGCCCAATTAAATCTCACTATACTTATCATGTCATGTATGTGCATTGTTATGCCCTCTCTATTTGTCAATTGCCCGACCGTAATTTGTTCACCCAACATGCTTTTATCTTATGGGAGAGACACC
>NC_061514.1:259079046-259239781 GCF_022539505.1 Lolium rigidum
ACAAACAATCATCATCCACACTATACATCTAATCCTTTGTTACAGCAAGCCGGTGAGATTGATAACCTCACTGTTTCGTTGGGGCAAAGTACTTTGGTTGTGTTGTGCAGGTTCCACGTTGGCGCCGGAATCTCTGGTGTTGCGCCGCACTACATCCCGCCGCCATCAACCTTCAACGTGCTTCTTGGCTTCTCCTGGTTCGATAAACCTTGGTTTCTTTCTGAGGGAAAACTTGCCGCTGTGCGCATCACACCTTCCTCTTGGGGTTCCCCAACGGACGCGTGTTGTACGCGTATCAGGATCCTACTTTCACTAGTGGACACTCTCAACATTGATCACATAATAAAACCACTCTACACTCTCTTGTTGGATGATGAACACCACTAATTGTGTAGGGCTACAAGAGCACCTCAATGCCGGAGTTAACAAGCTCCACAACATTCGATATTCATATTTAAATAACCTTAGAGTGCATGATAGACCAACGCAATTACACCGAGTACTAACATAGCATGCACACTGTCACCATCACACTATGAAGGAGGAATAGATCACATTAATACTATCATAGCAATAATTAACTTCATAATCTACAAGAGATTACAATCATAACCTACGCCAAGTACTACATGATGCACACACTGTCACCTTTACACCATGGAGGAGGAATAGAGTACTTTAATAACATCACTAGAGTAACACATAGATGAATAGTGATACAAAACTCATATGAATCTCAATCATGTAAGGCAGCTCATGAGATCATTGTATTGAAGTACATAGGAGAGAGATCAACCACATAGCTACCGGTACATCCCTTAGCCTCGATGGAGAACTACTCCCTCCTCATGGGAGATAGCAGCGTTGATGAAGATGGCGGTGGTGTCGATGGAGATGCCTTCCGGGGGCACTTCCCCGTCCCGGCAGCGTGCCGGAACAGAGACTCCTGTCCCCCGGATCTTGGCTTCGCGATGGCGGCGGCTCGGAAGGTTTCTCGTACCGTGGCTTTTTCCGTATCGAAGATTTAGGTCAGGGACCTTTAAATAGGCGAAGAGGCGGAGTCGGAGGGGGTACGGAGCCGCCACACAATAGGGGGCGCCCCCTCTGGGCCGCGCCAGCCCCATGTGTGGGCCCCCTGTGGCTCTCCTCCGGTGGCTCTCGGGTGTTCTGAAGCTTCGTGGAATTCTAAGATGCTCGGGCGTTGATTTCGTCCAATTCCGAGAATATTTCCTTACTAGGATTTCTGAAACCAAAAACAGCGAGAAAACGAGAACCGGCCCTTCGGCATCTCGTCAATAGGTTAGTTCCGGAAAATGCATAAATATGACATATAATGTGTATAAAACATGTGAGTATCATCATAAAAGTAGCATGGAACATAAGAAATTATAGATACGTTTGAGACGTATCATTGTGCAGAGCACGTAGTTAGGAAACGCCAAGAGGAAGATATGATGAGCACAACAACACGTTTTTCCTCAGTTAGAAACCAAGGTTTATCGACCAATAGGAGAAAGAAATCACTTCTGAAGGTGTTGCTGGCTGACTTTGGCAGGACGCACTACCAGTGTCTGCAACAACGTGGAACCTGCGCACAACACAACCAAAATACTTTGCCCCAACTTGCAGTAAGGTTGTCAATCTCACTGGTTTTGCTGAAAACAAAGAATTAGATGTATAGTTTGGAAAGAGATGTTCGTTTGCAGTGAAATAAAGAGAACAATGTTTTGCAGTGGATGGATTTATTAGTGTAAAAGAAAAGACCGGGGTCCACAGTTCACTAGAGGTGTCTCTCCATAAAGATAAATAACATGCTGGGTATACAAATTGCACCTGGGCAATTGACAGAATAAAGACCATACATGACAAGATGATTACTATGAGATTCATATGGGAATTACAACAAGATTCTTAGACCGTAATCCAACTGCATCTATGACTAATAATCCACCCTCAGGATATCATCCGAACAACTTTGGGTATTTAGTTGCAAGCAAGAGATTATTGCATTAAGAAAAGTGTGTAAAGTAAACAATAGAATTATCCTTGGATAAAGCATTATTATTTTCTCCATAGTAGCTACAACACATCTAAATCCTTAGGAGGTACTGTCACTCTTCCAGATTACTAGAGGCATGAACCCACTATCAAGCATAAATACTCCCTCTTGGAGTCACAAGCACATACTTGGCCAGAGCATCTACTAGCAACGGAGAGCATGCAAGATCACAAATAACATATAAACGGGTCTATAATCAACTCAACCATAGTATTCAATATTCATCGGATCCCAGGAAACACAACATGTAGCATTACATAAAGATGATCTTGATCACAATAGGCATCTCACAAGATCTAAACATGAATCATATGTAGGAGAATACAACCATCTAGCTACTGCTATGGACCCGTAGTCCAGAGATGAACTACTCACGCATCACTTCGGAGGCGGGCATGGTGATGAAGAGGCCTCCGGTGATGATCTCCCTCTCCGGCAGGGTGCCGGGAAGAGCTTCAGAACCCTCCCGAACTAGGGTCGACGATGGCAGCGGCTACAGAACTTTTCATGGATGGAGGCTTGGGTGTTTAGGTTTTTCTCGAGGATGTGAATTTATAGGCGAAAGGGCGAGGTCGGTGGACGACCGAGGGGCCCACCCCACCCCTAGGCGCGGCTAGGGGTGGCCCGCGCCTAGGCATGGTGTGGCCGCCTCCTGGCTCTTTTCCGTCTCTGCTTTGGAATTTGTCTTCCTGACAATAAAATAGGAACTTTGGCTTTTGTTTCGTCCAATTCCAAGAATATTTCCTGTACAACTTTTCTGAAATACAAAAACTGCAGAAAATAGGAACTGGCACTGTGGCATCTTGTTAATAGGTTAGTCCCAGAAAATGCATAAAATGACACAAAGTGCAAACAAAACATATAGAAATTGGTGCAAAACAAGCATGGAACATCAAAAATTATAGATACGTTTGCAACGTATCAATCCTCGTTGAATATGTGGGGGTAATATGGATCTCCGGATCCCTCTATTAACCATGAGACATAGTCATGTCCGCATAAACACGAACCCGTAGGGTCACACACTTAAGGTTCGACGCCGCTAGGGTTAGAGAAATATCAAGTGCAGTGTTTTCGGAGTCCTGAATTGATTTAGGGATATCGCAGATGGATTTGGAAGGGCGTCAAACCTATAGGAACATATATGGGAGTATCGGAATGGTTCTGGAAAGTTTCGGATTTTTCGGTTGTATCGAAAAGTTCCGGAAGGGGGGAACCCACCTAGCCTAGGGCCGGGTGGGCCCCACCCATGCGCCAAGTGGGCCGGCCGGCTGGCCATAGTGGACGAGTGGGATAGGGAGAGCCCTCCCTCCACTCAGTTTGGTAGTGGGAGGGAGGAGCTTTCCTCTTCCTATTCTGATTCACTTGGGGACTTCCTTATTTGGTTCCAATATGAGTTTCGCAAGGTTTGACCGAGAGTCCAATTGGGATTCTGAGATCCGACGGCCTCTCGGCTCTGAGCCGTTATTTACGGGAGCCCCGGGGCTAGCCACAATATCACAAGTCCATAAGAGCAACACAACCTCGAGCTCCCCACGCCCAGCACCGCCGCCAAACCGGCACCAACCACCCACCACCCGTCGCCGGCCTCCTCGTCGCAGTCGGCCGTCGCCAGTCCTCGTCGGGGTCCTCCTCCGTCCTTCGCCGTTTACCTCTGTTGGTCCTCAGACTTCCGTTGGTGATCGCTGGAATCTCGCCGGAACCCTAATTCTGGTGAACTCTGAAAAGATAGTCCGGGTGAAGCCTTGCCGGGTCTGCACTAAGTTCATTATCACACCGTCATGATGCCTGAGCGATCTCTCTGCCTCAACTCCAACTTGTCAGAACAAGAAGAAGCCGGCATCGTTAAGCCATACGTGTGCATCACCTGGGAGCCGCCGCACAAGCGATAGAGTTGATCGAGTTGGATCTCAAAGATTGTTGGATCGTGATCATCTACATCGACACCAACCATTAAGCTTCTGCACCTGATTTGCAACGGTACGCAAATCAAGTTATCACATTGTTACATGCTACCACATCGTTACATGCATTTCCTAGATTAGATCTTGATAGTTTGTCCGTTGTTGTGTAGGAATTTTTTTGTTTTCTATGCTACGAATCCCTACAACCGCTTCACCCATCTATCCTGCAAGCCAATATGTACACATGGGTGGGATAGCAACAAGAATATCAACGCTCACTACTGAAAGTTTTATACTCGTACAAAGCATCTACGCATAGATCTAGCTCTGCTACCACTGATGGGATTCACAACATAGAAAAAAAAATTCATATGAGATGCGAACAAAACCAAGATTCAATCTAGAAGAGCCAATATCCAATCTAAGAAGATGCATTCAACAAGAAATAGATCAAGATCCGCATACCCTTGTAGAAGTAGTTCTCTCCGCGACCCAATCTGATCAAAACTGCAACGAGCGGTGCCTCCGAGTTATGCACATGTGCGGCTTGATGAAGACTCCTTCCCCTTGATCCAGCAAGAGGTAGGGAGTAGTAGATGAGATCGGTTCCACCAGCATGACGGGATGATGGTGGAGATATGTTGGTATTCTGGTAGGGTTTCACCTAAGCATCTGAGGAGGAGGAAGGGCGAGGGGTGGCCAAGGATGACGTGTTGCGCCCTAACCCTCCCCTCCCTCTTATATAGGTGCGGGAGGGGGCTGCCTTGTCCCCTCGTCCAAGCCCTAGGGTCGGCCAAAAAGGGGCAAGACTCCCCCCAAGTTAACCCCTATCTTTAAGGAATTTGATCCTATCCACTTGAGCTAGACGCATGGGCATATGGGGGGCTGTTGTGCCTGGCCCATGTGGATCATCCATTACTGGTGGTCCCCACAATGGTACCCCTAGGACAATCTAGAACTTTTGGTACAGTACCCAAAAATCCTGAACTTTTCTAGTAACTATGAAAATACTTTCACATAGGTGTTTCTTTATCTCTGGACCATTGGGGATCCTGAACTTAGGTTTATTTATCTTGGACAATGATTAAATAGTCTCGATGTGAACTGTTAGGAATATTTACTTAGAGCATAGAGAAAATTTTATACTTATTTATACAATGTATGTTATGAATTTCGATTGTGAAAGTTTAGTTCACCGATGATAGTGCTAGCTTATGATTCTTTACAATGTCATTAAGTTAGCTATGGACACCGCATTTGACATGGTATCTTGTTCCTGCCCGCATGTGCCCTCCACCAAGCGAGGCAACTAATGACACTTGTAAGCTGTAACAGCATGAACATGTATGTATTTCAAGTAATACAATTTAGTTTTAGCTCCATATATATTCTCAATCTACTGAAAAGTATGGCCTTCACTATAGGTTTGGCAATTGTGTCGATATGATTAGATCAAGAAGGAGAAACCTGGAACGGATAATCAAAAGAAGCCTCGGATACTGATGTCTACGGGAGCTTCTATTCTTGTAGACAGTGTTGGGCCTCCAAGAGCAGAGGTTTGTAGAACAGCAGCAAGTTTCCCTTAAGTGGATACCCAAGGTTTATCGAACTCAGGGAGGAAGAGGTCAAAGATATCCCTCTCATGCAACCACCGCAACCACAAAGCAAGAAGTCTCTTGTGTCCCCAACACACCAAATAGGTGCACTAGTTCGGCGAAGAGATAGTGAAATACGGGTGGTATAAATAAGTATGAGCAGTAGCAACGGTGCCGGAAAAGTGCTTGGCGTGTAGTTGATGGTGGTGGTATTGCAGCAGAGTAACGCGATAAAACGAGTAAACAAGCGATAGTAACTCAGCGAGTAGTAACGCAACGGTAGTAAACAAGCGATAGTAACTCGGCGGTATTTAGGAACAAGGCCTAGGGATTACACTTTCACTAGTGGACACTCTCAACATTGATCACATAACAGAATAGATAAATGCATACTCTACACTTTTGTTGGATGATGAACACATTGCGTAGGATTACACGAACCCTCAATGCCGGAGTTAACAAGCTCCACAATAATGCTCATGTTTAAGTAACCTTTAGTGTAAGATAGATCAACGCTACTAAACCAAGTACTAGCATAGCATGCACACTTGTCACCTTCATGCATATGTAGGAGGAATAGATCACATCAATATTATCATAGCAATAGTTAACTCCATAATCTACAAGAGATCATGATCATAGCATAAACCAAGTACTAACACGGTGCACGCACTGTCACCTTTGCACACATGCAGGAGGAATAAACTACTTTAATAACACATCACTAGAGTAGCACATAGATAGTAGTGATACAAACTCATATGAATCTCAATCATGTAAGGCAGCTCATGAGATTATTGTATTGAACTACATAGGAGAGAGATGAACCACATAGCTACCGGTACAGCCCCGAGCCTCGATGGAGAACTACTCCCTCCTCATGGGAGCAGCAGCGGTGATGAAGATGGCGGTGGAGATGGCAGCGGTGTCGATGGAGAAGCCTTCCGGGGCACTTCCCCGCTCCGGCAGGGTGCCGGAACAGAGATCCTGTCCCCGGATCTTGGCTTCGCGATGGCGGCGGCTCCGGCAGGTTTCGTGGGTTTCGTCAATTGGTATCGGGTTTTCTGATCCGGGGGCTCTTTATAGGCGGAGAGGCGGCGCGAGGAAGGTCGAAGGGGGTCCACACCCTAGGGGGCGCGGGCCCCCTAGGCCGCGCCAGGGTATGGTGTGGTGGGCTGTGCCCCCCTCCGGTCCCTCTCGTGTGTTCTGGATGCTTCGGGGATTCTAAGATCTTTGGCGTTGATTTCGTCCGATTCCGAGAATATTTCGTTACTAGGATTTCGAAACCAAAAACAGCAGAAAACGAGAACCGGCACTTCGGCATCTTGTTAATAGGTTAGTTCCGGAAAATGCACGAATATGACATAAAGTGTGCATAAAACATGTAGATAACATCAATAATGTGGCATGGAACACAAGAAATTATCGATACGTTGGAGACGTATCAGCATCCCCAAGCTTAGTTACGCTCGCCCCGAGCGAGGTAAAACGATAACAAAGATAATTTGCGGAGTGACATGCCATCATAAACTTGATCATACTATTTGTAAAGCATATGTAGTGAATGCAGCGATCAAAACAATGTATATGACATGGGTAAACAAGCTGAATCATATAGCAAAGACTTTTCATGAATAGCACTTCAAGACAAGCATCAATAAGTCTTGCATAAGAGTTAACTCATAAAGCAATAATTCAGAGTAAAGGTATTGAAGCAACACAAAAGAAGATTAAGTTTCAGCGGTTGCTTTCAACTTGTAACATGTATATCTCATGGATAATTGTCAATGCAAAGCAATATAACAAGTGCAATATGCAAATATGTAAGAATCAATGCACAGTTCACACAAGTGTTTGCTTCTTGAGGTGGAGAGAAATAGGTGAACTGACTCAACATAAAAGTAAAAGAATGGTCCTCCATAGAGGAAAATCATCGATTGCTATATTTGTGCTAGAGCTTTGATTTTGAAAACATGAAACAATTTTGTCAACGGTAGTAATAAAGCATATGCATCATGTAAATTATATCTTATAAGTTGCAAGCCTCATGCATAGTGTACCAATAGTGCCCGCACCTTGTCCTAATTAGCTTGGACTACCTGGATTATCACCGCAATACATATGCTTTAACCAAGTTTCACAAAGGGGTACCTCTATGCCGCTTCGTACAAAGGTCTAAGGAGAAAACTCGCATTTGGATTTCTCGCTTTTGATTATTCTCAACTTAGACATCCATACCGGGACAACATAGACAACAGATAATGGACTCCTCTTTTAATGCTTTAAGCATTTGACAACAATTAATTCTTTTCTCATTAGAGATTTGAGGATGTTTGTCCAAAACTGAAACTTCCACCATGAATCATGGCTTTAGTTAGCGGCCCAATGTTCTTCTCTCACAATATGCATGCTCAAACCATTCAACTCGGTGTAGATCGCCCTTACTTCGGACAAGACGAACATGCATAGCAACTCACATGAAATTCAACAATGAGTTGATGGCGTTCCCAGTAAACATGGTTATCGCACAACAAGCAACTTAATAAGAGATAAAGTGCATAATTACATATTCAATACCACAATAGTTTTTAAGCTATTTGTCCCATGAGCTATATATTGCAAAGGTGAATGATGGAATTTTAAAGGTAGCACTCAAGCAATTTACTTTGGAATGGCGGATAAATACCATGTAGTAGGTAGGTATAGTGGACACAAATGGCATAGTGGTTGGCTCAAGTATTTTGGATGCATGAGAAGTATTCCCTCTCGATACAAGGTTTAGGCTAGCAAGGTTATTTGAGGCAAACACAAGGATGAACTAGTACAGCAAAACTCACATAAAAGACATATTGAAAACATTATAAGACTCTACACCGTCTTCCTTGTTGTTCAAACTCAACACTAGAAATTATCTAGACCTTAGAGAAACCAAATATGCAAACCAAATTTTAGCATGCTCTATGTATTCTTCACTAATAGGTGCAAAGTATATGATGCAAGAGCTTAAACATGAGCACAACAATTGCCAAGTATCGCATTACCCAAGACATTATAGCAATTACTACATGTATCATTTTCCAATTCCAACCATATAACAATTTAACGAAGAGGAAACTTCGCCATGAATATTATGAGCTAAGAACACATGTGTTCATACGAACCAGCGGAGCGTGTCTCTCTCCCACACAAGCATGATGTAATCCAATTTATTCAAACAAAAACAAAAACAAAAGCAAACAAACAGACGCTCCAAGAAAAAGCACATAAGATGTGATGGAATAAAAATATAGTTTCGGGGGAGGAACCTGATAATGTTGTCGATGAAGAAGGGGATGCCTTGGGCATCCCCAAGCTTAGACGCTTGAGTCTTCTTGATATATGCAGGGGTGAACCACCGGGTGCATCCCCAAGCTTAGAGCTTTCACTCTCCTTGATCGTAGTATATCATCCTCCTCTCTTGACCCTTGAAAACTTCCTCCACACCAAACTCGAAACAACTCATTAGAGGGTTAGTGGACAATAAAAATTAACATGTTCAGAGGTGACACAATCATTCTTAACACTTCTGGACATTGCATAAAGCTACTGGACATTAATGGATCAAAGAAATTCATCCAACATAGCAAAAGAGGCAATGCGAAATAAAAGGCAGAATCTGTCAAAACAGAACAGTCCGTAAAGATGGATTTTATTAGGCCACCAGACCTGCTCAAATGAAAATGCTCAAATTGAATGAAAGTTGCGTACATATCTGAGGATCATGCTCGTAAATTGGCATAATTTTCTGAGCTTCCTGCAGGGCAGCGGGCTCAGATTCGTGACAGCAAAGAAATCTGGAACTGCGCAGTAATCCAAATCTAGTACTTACTTTACTATCAAAGACTTTACTTGGCACAACAAAACACAAAACTAAGATAAGGAGAGGTTGCTACAGTAGTAAACAACTTCCAAGACACAAATATAAAACAAAGTACTGTAGCAAAATAACACATGGGTTATCTCCCAAGAAATTCTTTCTTTTTAGCCATTAAGATGGGCTCAGCAGTTTTAATGATGCACTCGCAAGAAATAGTATTTGAAGAAAAAGAGAGCATCAAGAGGCAAATTCAAAACACATTTAAGTCTAACATGCTTCCTATGAAGAGGAATCTTGTACACAAATGAATTCATGAAGAACAAAGTGACAAGCATAAGAGGATAAAACACGAGTAACTTCAAGATTCTCAACATAAAGAGGGGAAACTTAATATTATTAAGATGCATATAACCATATTTCCCTCTCTCATAATAACTTTCAGTAGCATCATTGATGAAATCCACAGTATACCCATCACTTAAAACATTCTTATCATGGTTCATATGCATAGAAGTATCATTAAATTTGGCATAAGAAGAGTTATTCTCATTAATAGTAATTGGAGCAAGATTATTATCAAGAATTTGAACATGGTAAACAAGTTGCCTATTAAGGGGATTGTTTTTGGTAATCCAATCATGACTATGACAAGTTTCATAAGGATAGTTAGAACCTATATCATAGCATTCTTTATAATAATCATTAGAGATCGGAGGCATAGTGTCATCATAAGAAATAGAATAGTTATCCTTCACAATCGGTTTATCTGTGTCCACACCATCATTGTTATTAGAAGGAGATATATCAAGAACATAATGACCAGTAGCTAAAGGATTTGCAAACACCTCTTCCCCAAGCTTAGAGCTTTCTATATCATTATGGGAGGAAGCATGGATAGTATTGACACTATGGCAATTATTATCCTCATCATTTTCAGAATTAGTTTCCCAGAGATTTGCAATATCAAAAGTAGTGTGCTCATTCAAATCATGATTGCTAATGTATGTAAAGGGCATAGGAAGATCATCATATTCAGATTCATTATCACAATAATCATTATGAGCAACATACTTACGGTTACCTATTGTTATCTCATATACGCGGGGATATGATGTTACCTCTTTCTTTTTATTCCCTTCTTCTTCTTCTTCTTCATTCCCTTCTTCTTCTTTTTCTCTTCCTTCTCCTCGTTCCCTTCTTCGGGAAGAAGAGGCTTGAAGGGTGGCTTGTCCGCATAACCTGATTTACTTTCGAAACAATAGAAGAAACTTGGGAGGATCCCTCCTTTTCGTTAATTAGTTGAAAACACACAGCGGTCCTATCATATTTTGGCAAGGTGTCATCTTCTAAAATATTTTGTATGTAAGTATTTGTATGGCTATTATCAATGCAATAAGAAAAACACCCCTGCAGGACATCATCAATATCAAGGTCACTCATATGTAACAAAGAGATTTTTCTCGGCAGTTCTTCACACCCCAAAAATAAAGTAAGTTCATCATGCTGATTAGGAGTAATTTCATCATCACAATACAAATTTGCAGCACTCATTGGGTTCAAAATATCACCTGGAGGAGCATTGAAAATTAAAATGACCCACTTCATGGCAAACTTCACAAATAAAAGGATAGAGGGCACAAACTTTTTTACCAAGATCATCTAGAGCCCTAAACCACTTTCTAGTTTTTTCATTAGCATGATGGATGCAATATTCATCTTTGATTTGATTAATTCCACAAGGTCTATGTATTCCACAAAAATTAACATGCTTATAGGAAATAGCATTCTTAGGAGTTTGAGCATGCTTGTTGCAATAATTAACAACAATTTCATTCTTCATGCAAGCCTCTTTAAAAGGTTCATGATACTTATCAAAATTATTTTTAGGCAATTCAAAATGAGAAGCAAAGGCTTTATAAAGATTTGCAGCAACTTGAGAGTCAAGACCATAAGTAGCACTCATATTTCGAAATTTATCGGTATCCATGAAAGCTTCAATGCATTCATAATCATAATTTATACCGACTCTTTACCTTCATTGTTCTCCCATCCTTCAGCGTTGTCCTCAATCCGATCAAGGAGGTCCCACCTAGCTTCAACCTCCTTGCTTGTGAAAGATCCCTCCGAACACGCGTCCAGATAGTCCTTGTGTTGTCCTGAAAGTCTCGCATAAAAATTGTTAACAATAACATTACGGGGAGCTCATGAATGGGACATTTGAGCATTAGAGATTTCAATCTCCCCCACGCTTGAGAAATACTCTCTCCATCACGAGGATAAAAGTTATAAATATAATTCCTATCAATATGCACTTCATGCGGAGGATAAAATTTAGAATAAAAGAGAGATGCAATTTCCTCCCAACCAAGAGAATGCCTATTCTCCAACAATTTATACCAATGCGCCGCTTTACCGGACAGCGAAACGGAGAATAGCTTCTTCTTCACTTCATCCATAGAGATACCTGCACACTTGAATAACCCGCATAATTCATGCAAAAACAGTAAATGATCTCTAGGATGGACGGTTCCATCCCCTTTATAGTGATTGTCCATAACACGTTCAATAATTTTCATAGGTATTTTATACGGAATACTTTCAGCAGGTGGATTCAAAATATCAGAAGCATCATTAGAGTTATCGCATATGGGAGATAAAGCATTATCAGAACAAATTTTCTCCCCTAAAGATGGGAAGCTAAAAAGATCGCAAAAACTAGCTTCCCAAGCTTAGACTTCTCCATAGCATTAGCAAGTAATTGCATTCATACTAATAACATCGCTACTAGCATGCAAATGAGGTTCCATTGGTTTTTTAATGTTTGCACCAAACAATTCTAAATCAGGAAAAAGATTAAAAAGCTCACTAAATTTTTTGTTGTTTTCCATTATGCCTAACTAGTGTAAACAAGAAACAAAAAGATGCAACTGCAGGATCTAAAGGAAATAGCTTTGAGCACTCACACAACGGCGCCAGAAAAATACTTTACCTGAGACCGTAGTATGAGTGCCTTTTTACCTTTCCTCCCCGGCAACGGCGCCAGAAAAGTGCTTGATGTCTACGGGAGCTTCTATTCTTGTAGACAGTGTTGGGCCTCCAAGAGCAGAGGTTTGTAGAACAGCAGCAAGTTTCCCTTAAGTGGATACCCAAGGTTTATCGAACTCGGGGAGGAAGAGGTCAAAGATATCCCTCTCATGCAACCACTGCAACCACAAAGCAAGAAGTCTCTTGTGTCCCCAACACACCAAATAGGTGCACTAGTTCGGCGAAGAGATAGTGAAATACGAGGTGGTATAAATAAGTATGAGCAGTAGCAACGGTGCCGGAAAAGTGCTTGGCGTGTAGTTGATGGTGGTGGTATTGCAGCAGTAGTAACGCAGAGTAAAACGAGCAAACAAGCGGTAGTAACTCGGCGGTAGTAACGCAGCAGTAGTAAACAAGCGGTAGTAACTCAGCGAGTATTTAGGAACAAGGCCTAGGGATTACACTTTCACTAGTGGACACTCTCAACATTGATCACATAACAGAATAGATAAATGCATACTCTACACTTTTGTTGGATGATGAACACATTGCGTAGGATTACACGAACCCTCAATGCCGGAGTTAACAAGCTCCACAATAATGCTCATGTTTAAGTAACCTTTAGTGTAAGATAGATCAACGCTACTAAACCAAGTACTAGCATAGCATGCACACTCTGTCACCTTCATGCATATGTAGGAGGAATAGATCACATCAATATTATCATAGCAATAGTTAACTCCATAATCTACAAGAGATCATGATCATAGCATAAACCAAGTACTAACACGGTGCACGCACTGTCACCTTTGCACACATGCATGAGGAATAAACTACTTTAATAACACATCACTAGAGTAGCACATAGATAGTAGTGATACAAACTCATATGAATCTCAATCATGTAAGGCAGCTCATGAGATTATTGTATTGAACTACATAGGAGAGAGATGAACCACATAGCTACCGGTACAGCCCCGAGCCTCGATGGAGAACTACTCCCTCCTCATGGGAGCAGCAGCGGTGATGAAGATGGCGGTGGAGATGGCAGCGGTGTCGATGGAGAAGCCTTCCGGGGCACTTCCCCGCTCCGGCGAGGTGCCTGGAGCAGAGATCCTGTCCCCCGGATCTTGGCTTCGCGATGGCGGCGGCTGCGGCGGGTTTACGTGGGTTTCGTCAATTGGTATCGGGTTTTCTGATCCAGGGGCTCTTTATAGGCGGAGAGGCGGCGCAGGAAGGTCGAAGGGGGGTCCACACCCTAGGGGGGCGCGGGCCCCCCCTAGGCCGCGCCAGGGTATGGTGTGGTGGGCCTGTGCCCCCCCCTCTGGTCCCTCTCGTGTGTTCTGGATGCTTCCGGGGATTCTAAGATCTTTGGCGTTGATTTCGTCCGATTCCGAGAATATTTCGTTACTAGGATTTCGAAACCAAAAACAGCAGAAAACGGAAGCGGCACTTCGGCATCTTGTTAATAGGTTAGTTCCAGAAAATGCACGAATATGACATAAAGTGTGCATAAAACATGTAGATAACATCAATAATGTGGCATGGAACACAAGAAATTATCGATACGTTGGAGACGTATCAGATACCTGGCTATGCTTGCACTATGGATAAGACCACCATCTTCAAAAGAAAGATGGTATCTTTAGTTCCTTCCTTTGAATTCCAATAATTGTTTCTTTCTACATAGTAATTTGCATACCATTTTGCTCGCACGTTTTCATGCCTCACATGCGCAAAGATGGATACAGGATCAAAGTCACATGACCGTGTGGAAATCAAGAAACTGAAGATGTTAATGCGAAGTATGGAAATGACGACATTGTCATTTTGACATTCGATTGGGAAGAAAGTGTTAATCAACGGAAGATGCATGAAGGAGATGTTTGTGCCTTCAAGTTTGAAAAAATAGAGGGCTATTTGGTCGTGAAAGTGCATAAAATCCAAGTCAGTGAAAACAAATTTAGTTATTTTTTAGATATTTGGCAGAAGTATGTGAAAATAGGCCAAAAAATTGGACAAGCCCACTAAATGGGGAATTGGGGGGCGCCATATATGGTGACATTGCCTGAAATTGGCAGACATGATCATGAAGCCTATCTACAACGCCTCCCAAACATACCGAAACCGATATATTTTAAGTTCAAAATGAGTCATCGTGTTGGAGTTGGCTTACCGTGCTACTTCTTAACCATTTGATAAGTAGACATATGAGTGATAAGTCGCTATGAGTGACAAGTGGCTTGCACGTTCACGCCTGCTTCTAACAATATAATTAGTTTTTCTTACCCTTCTACCAATTCTAGGGCCTTTAGATTTATATCGAGAACTTTGCACATGCAAATCCTACATGGGTGTGCAATAGCACATCGTTTCTCAATTACAAATGAATTATATATAACATTAGGTGACATCATGACCAAGAATTAAGTTAGTTCCAGACCGACGAAAAACTAGCCGCGTTCTTTTTTGTTTACTATTTGAATCACTTAATTTGTATACATGAAATTCACACATTAAACTTCCAAGGTGGAATTGGGAGCGCCTATACACCACCTTGGTCAGCGCGGACGAGGTGCCACACACCCCAGGATGGGTGTTGGGCCGGCCCAACGATGTTCTTTTTTATTTCCTTCTTTCTTTTTTGTTGTTTCTTTTTTGTTTTTAAATTTATTTTTTAATCTGATTTTTTCTGAGAAAACACATAGAGTGTGTTTCTTTTCATTAAAAAGAAGAGGGTTACATGTCTTCTAGAAGGTGAATTACAACATTTGTTACAAGACTCAATGGACATCCCAGGTGGTTGGGACGATCGCCCTCGGGCCAGCAGCTCTAGCTTTCGTGTAGAGCCCTGCCTCCTCCCTATACTAATTCTATCTAAAAGGGGGCCGATATATGATTAGTCGTTGTAAAAAATGCAGGTATTCCACTGTTTCGACATCATCCAAGCCGTAAGCAGAGTTGCGGAGACGATGCCCTTGCGCATGCACTTTGGCGTGGCCAACTTGGCCACCATCCACCAGCCATTGAGTGAGGCTTCGTCATGAGGTGGCATGCAAGTCAGTCGTTGCCAGGAGAGCACCTCGTGCCACACATGTCTGGAGAAGGGGCATGTGATGAGCAAGTGATGCATGCTCTCGGGCTCCTGATCACACAGAGCACACCTAGAATTGTGTTGTAGGCATCGACCTTGCAACCTCTTGGCAGTCCAGCATCGTGATGGATTCTTGGAAGGAGGCAAGGTAGCAGGAGCGAGCATAGTATATACCATTTGATTTCCACTTCCAAGCCAGCTGATCAGGCTAGGTTGTGAGGTTGATTTGCTCGAGCTGCCGCCAAACTTTTAGGTGTTGCCCAATCTCCTGGACGATAGTTCACAGTCCGCGTCTCCTTTTGTGGATGCATTCATAAAGATGAGGCGCAAGCTCACACATGGAGTGGCCATTGATCCACCTATCAGTCTAGAATTTCGCAGTTTTTCCATCGCAACATGGCCTTTTAAAAAACTAATGTTTTTTAAATTGAACATTTTTTTTGAGGAACTTAAATTGAACATTTTTCGAATTTGAATATTTTTGAATTAGAATTTTTGGATGTGGACATTTTAAAATCTGATTTTTTTCGAAGGTGAGTATTTTTTGAATTTGAACAATTTTTGGATGTGAACATTGTTTTTGAATTTAAACATTTTAAATTTGAACTATTTTCAAAATTAGGACATTTTTTAATTTTGATTTTATAGAATTTAAACAATTTTTAAATTTAACCATTTTCGAAATTATTTTTAAACCAAAAAGTAAAATGAGAAAACAGAAAAAAAGGAAACAGAAAAAAGGGAAAAGAGAAGAAACAAGAAAAAAAAACGGCAGCGCCTAACCGGGCTGGCTCATACCGCGCGCGGTACTGCATAACGGTTTGCATGGTAGAGCCCGGTGTAGCTTGCAACACCTCTGCAATCTAAAAGCCTGTAAAGAATATAGGCCGTATCTCGAGAACAGCGTTTGGAAGCCCAGTTCTACCCCAGCCCATTTCAACCGGAAATAGAAAAGAAATCGACTTCCGACATCTGATTTTTGGGTACCAATAGATATCGTGGGCACGACTTGGGTAGGATCTACCATTACATAGGATCTGTGAGATCTATTTTTTTAAAAGACAAAACATGTTCAAATATTCTAAAAAAAATTGATAATACACATCTATGGTATATATGCAACCTCAAAAATTTGCTGCTTCAAATTCATCCTACACTTAGAGAACTAAAAAAAGATAAATTTGCGTGTGAATAGTGTGGAGTACTGTTCACCCAAAGATGACACTATTCACAGTATAGTTTATCTTTTTTGTTTCTCAAACTGTAAGTGGAATTTGAAACAAAAAAATCTTGGACTTGTAGAAACAAACCATATGTATGTTGTATAAAAGTTTTAGATTTTTTCACAATTTATAAATATGATTTTTATGTGTTGATCCTAGGATCTCACCTAAAGTACAGATCCTATACAAGTCTCCCCCTAGATATCGTATCGGTCTCCCGCCTCCACACGTGCAGTGTGAGCGGACGGAGAGGCTCTCTGCTGGCGCCGACCACACTGCGAGCGAGGACGGAGATGTCTGCCCTCGTCCGTCCAGACTTCGCCATTAGCGGGCGGTGGAAGATGGGACAAGAACCACCGGCGCCAACCAAGGCGAGGATGAAGATGCCGGCCCTCGGCCTCTTCGTCGTTGACGATCGACAGCAGCTTCCTCCTCCCCTGGCTGCCACCGCTCTCCGTCAGTCCCAAGCGCCGACAGGACGAAGCGACTACGAGCCCTTGCTCCACGTACACTTTTCGGTCGCTACCTCCCAGACGAGGAGGGAAAAAATATGTGGCTCGACTCACTACTCTCCCGCAGCAAGAAGGTAGCAGGAAATTAATCCATGTTCTTCAAATACTACATCCATTTCAAAGTTTAAGATTTATATTATTTTTAGAACGTCAAACTAAGTTAAATTTAACTAAGTTTTAAGTAAAAATCATTAACATGCAAAATATTAATTTAATATCATTAAATAGATAATAAAAAATATTTTCATAGTGTATCTACAAAATATTATATTTGTTGATAGGTCCTAAAATTTGATCAAATTTTACTTGGTTTGATTTTTCAAAAAAAAAAATATAAGCCTTAAGTTTTGGATGGAGGTAGTACCTTGCATCCAAACGATGATTTACCATACCTTTTTTTTTTCTAGAGTCGTTTTCATTTAGATTGGGAGAAACAAATATTTTCAAGTGGTTCCTAGCCATGTCTAGGTATCTGCCGACAGTTATCTTACAATTACAAGTTAAGTAATTGCTGAATGAGCACCAGCTCCTCTCTCGCCTTCTGTACTACCACATGTGCCAGACTCGTCTCTCCAAAGTTTTTCGAGAGTACGCCAAAGACGTACCATATCTTTATAGAAGGCAGAATATAAGTACAAGACGACTACAACTCGCTGTGAACAACGAGTGCAGAACGAACTCCACTCCGGCTAATCCGAAGACCAGCCAACACCAAAGATACAACTACAACACAAAGAACCTATCCAAAGCTAATCCTCAAAGCCGCGTCTCGCTCCACGCCGAATACCTCCGAAGATCGACATCTGCAAGAGAGCTCTCCTTTGCCGACGCACCATCAAAAGAGAAGATGGCGGGACTAGGTCGGCCTCCAAAAAAGGCGTCATCTTGGACTCTCCGACGATGTCGTACATAGCGCCCCGGAAGATCAACCTTGGACAAGTGGCGGACACCGGAGGAACGCAAAGATAAACGACAAGCCGTGTCTTCAACCGCAAAGCTCCCAACGGAGGAACGACATCGAAATGCCGCCAATGCGTCGGTTCCACCGAACCTAGGCTTTCGCCCGGAGACAACACCAAACCCACGCGGGAGCGAGGAAGTGTCGGCATACATCGGCGGCGCCCCAAGGAGGAAAACGACGCCCACGGGCGCCGTCGCCGCCGGCACCGGCCAAGCGGGCCGGACTTTCGTCCGATGCCGTACCCCGCCCACGCCGCCCGCCGAGTTGGGGCCGCTGATCTTGTTGTCCACACCGCCGCCGCCACGGCACTATGTCGCCGTAGCCTCACCAAGGTGCTCCACCCGCTCCCGGCATGGCCAAGGAGGACACACTCCGAGCTCCACCTCCAGCCCTAGACACGCACGGCAGCGAGCACCACCGACCACCCGGCCCGAAACCCGGATCGGGCCCAAGAAGGACCCGGATCCGGGCCCTGCGCCTCGGACCCTCCTCCTCGTCGGCGCCATCGGGGAAACGAGGACGCGGTCCTCCTCCTTGGCCGCCGGCCGGCCTCCGCTGCGCCAGGACTCCCCGGACGCACTCCACGCCGCCGCCGCCACCAAGCTCCTGACCCGCCGTCACCGCCCCCGTCCAGCGCCGAGCCTCCTCCACCGCGCGCCCGCCGCCGCTGCGTCCACCGCCGAGATGCTCCGCTCCTCCCCGCCGAGCACCTCCTCACCGCCGCCTCAACTTGCGACCGGCCGCCCCTGGCGCAGCTCGCCGGCCACCGCCACGCCAGGCCCCGCCGACCGTCGCCGATCTGCACTGCCGCCAGAGGAGGACGCCGTCCCGCGCCGGTCCTCTCGCGCCGGGTAGTGGAAGGCCCGCCGCCGCCGGCACCGCGCGGGCTTTGCCCGGCGGCGCACGCCGGCGGCGGCCGGGGGTGGGGAGAGGGAGAGGAGGTGGAGGCTGGGATCTAGGGTTTCCGCCCCCAGGTCGCGCGGGGCGACCAAGGAGCGGGTCGTCGCTCTACGATGTGAAAGATGATAATGCACCTTTCGCACAAAGAACAAAGCCCGTCTCTCCAAAGTTCACTGTTAGCCTGTTGCGCTGTAGCCATAGGTGCCACAGCCTAGAGCCTACAGACCAACTACAACAGTGGTGCTGAACGTGCTGAACTTTCTTCTGTCAGTGAGTGGAAGCGATCTGCTGGACGAAACCCACCATACCTTTGTTTTCATGGTTTTATTTGGGGCATAGTAAATTTCCACGTGTTTACGAGAGAATGCATTACCAGTTCTTCCTTTTCTAGCTAGAAGCCTAGAACACTACATGCTTAGAATACGATAGACCAGAAAAAGAACAAATCTACCAGCTAGCTGAAGACAACAAATCAGGGTCCGCGCATCCACGATAGACCAGAAAAAGAACAAATCTACCAGCTAGCTGAAGACAACAAATCAGGGTCCGCGCATCCACGATCTGCAAACGGAGACCACAGAACAAAAATGTGTGTGAATACATATGCAGTGCCAACTAATGCATAATCAATATGAAAATGGAATTACATCTGTTATAACTTATATTGCCCCGAATATCCCTTTGGTTGATTGGTGTGTACTTCCAGGACTTAAGAAGTCATTGTCTTGTCTCTGGTGAGCTGGCATGCACGCCATGTAAGACGGAGAGTGTCACCATCTCTGATGCATACGTGGACTGTACCCATGTTAGTTTGCATGAAAGAAACATTGTAATTTCTGCCCTCCCATGCATGAGTAACTTATTCTGGGTTTGCGGTTGCTGACCAAATTCTTAAATTTTAGTTATTTTGCAGAATTTGTTGCTAGTTGCACCAAGATTTTTCTGTTACACATAGCGACAAGGAGGGAGGTCTCTGGGATTTGAAACTTCGAATCAGTCAACAAAGCTTTGCTAGTTAATGCAGATCGGAAGAACATCACGTACTTCGCAAGACACCAACACAACTTAACTTTGAAAAGTATTTTCCCTTCACCTCTTTTTTGAAAACACCTAGCCATGTTTCTAAATCTGCCTTTTGCACTTCAATTCAAAAGTTAGAAAACCTGCATTTACAATTCAAATCTCGAAAGGTAACACTTCCATTTGGACACCCTTGGTGTAATTTCTGGGATAAAATTCATGAAAATATCAAGACGTAGCTCCTAGTTTTATTTACCCTGCTCAACCTTTGGCCTGTCTTTGATATTTTCATGTCCCTTAACTCCAAGATCCCTTAAGGGACATTCCAATCATCTAGTCCCGGCTGCGAGTCGGGAAGACATAGCTGCCAGGGAAAACTGAGTCGATTGGCGGGCAATAGCAGCATTCTGCGATGTTACCTTGATGAAGGCATCACTGAGCAACGACTGTTGACCTACTCGTGCTGCTCCGGAGAAAACCCTAGTATGGTCTTCCAGACCGAACAAAGGCGGCACTGTGGTGTCTTTTTCTCTCTTGGGAGCATCATTTGTTGAGCAGCGCCGGTGGACAGAGGCTGGAGGAGGAGATGTCAAGTCATGCCTGGCTAAGAGGTGCTACACTGAGTCATGCCCCTACTCGGCAAGTGCTAGGCACGGCAGTTCTTCCATGGTGGCGTCAACATCAGGACTGGCAAGAGCTATCCGGATCTCTGTCCTGAAGATAGACTAGCGGTTCGATGATGGTGACGGCTTCTGAAGCAAGGGCAAAGGTGCTCGTCAAGGGTCTGCTAAACCCTATTTAATGACAGGATAATGATGGTGCAAGAACCAAACATCTATACATATGCTGCTTGGAGAGGTTCTCCAATTGCTTCTACGTTTGCTGCATGGGTGAAGAGTAAAGCTGGACTAGGAATATTTATTCACTGGACCAAGGACGATTCAAAGAAGGAAGTCCTCATTAGTCATTATAAGGTAACTTATGTAGCTAATTCTGCAATACAGACAATCATTGGAGCTGGTTCCTCTAATAGCTAAAGCTTCCGAGGCTCATCAACCCAACTTCTTATCTGATTGTCATGTATTTGCTAAAGCCGCCGCTGCGAAGAAGAACTCATTGAAGTTCCCTGGCCACACGATTCAGCAAATTGTGGACTAGTTTCTCCATTAAACTCAACATTCAGATGCCAGGACCTTCAAAATACGGAGGGGACACAGTAGAATAGCGCATAGACAAGATAAGGATGCCTACAATCTCCATGATATGGGCCAATTCTTCTATAGTTGCTTCAGCACAAAGCATACCTCTTTCGAGTGCCCTGTAACAACTGCTATCAGCTCTCTAAATGTGCAATCATGCACATTGATGTTAGTAACTTGGTTTTGAAGAGTAAATAAAATCTCGAGTTACCAAATTATTTTTTCAAGGTTGACGGGGGGAACCCCACCGCTTGTTATATTACTCGAGTGGCCAATCAGCTGGTCCATATATACAAGGTAAGAAGAAATACATGGGGGTGGGGAGAGAGACGAGCAAGCATTACAGGGCTCGGGCCAAGATATAGGATCGAAACAAATCCAAGGATGCACGATCAGAATCCGGAAGCCTCCACTGCCAAAGGGTGAGATCATCACACGCCCTCCAGAGTGCGGAGCCCGGGTGGTCGGCCTTCCATGGAAGACAAGATCATTGCGACTCTTCCATATGGTCCAAAGAATCGTTGTGACCCCCATATGCCAAGAAGCGTCGGGGAGGGGGAGGGGGGATCGGAGGTCCCAAATGGAGAACTGCCCGTCTGGGATTGGGACATCTAGACGGGACCAAACATCCATGGCCAAGTATCAGTCGAAGAACAAGTGCCTCCCCGTCTCAACGGCTGGACATGCAGCGCAGATGTCGGAGGGGGCGCATCTCTTGTAGAAGAGGTTGGCCCGGGTGCTCAAGCGGTCGATGTCGAGGAGATAGAAGAAGATCTTCAACTTCGACGGCAAGCACATGGACCAAGAGATGCAGGCGGATGCATCCCTAGGTCGCGGGAGAGAGCATCCTATATGCCTCCCGCGAGTAGAAGCGTGGCGTGGAGGGGGAGTCGATGAAGCGATCGTCGGGATCGCCCCCAAGGCGAGTGTCGTTGATGATCCGGCGCAAGAGGAGGAGCTCGCACACCGCCACCGAGGAGAGGCGGGGCTGCAGGTGGAGGCCCAGGGTGGCGACGGTGGCTACCGAGGCGTGCTGGCGAGTGCTGTGGGAGTAGAGGGCGGGGAAGCGCTCTGCAAGTGGACTGCCCGGCAGCCACTTGTCCATCTAGAAGGATGTGGAGCGTCCATCACTGATCGTCACACGAGTGATGGCACGGTAGAGGGGAAAGCATTCCCCTACAACCTTCTCCAAGAACGAGGGAGCCGTCGAGAGTTCCCCCAAGTCGCGACCTGTATGTGCAAGGAACCAAGATTTCCAAGGCAGAAGAATAGGTTGGTGGAGCTTATGGACAAAGTTGAGGAGCAAGCACATGTTCTGCCGGTGGAGATCCTTGACGCCGAAACCACCCTCCTGCTTAGACAAAACAACCATACCCAAGCGGTTAGACAACAAGCCCCGCAACAAGAATCCTTCCCGGTCCAAAAAAACGTGTGGTGTCTCTTATCTATACTTTCAATAACACCACGGGGTAGCAAGTACAAGCACATAAAATAAGTAGCAAGATTGTTCAACACAACATTACATAGAACGAGCCTACCCCCAGAGGACAACAAGTGAACGCGCCAACCAGAGAGACGACGGTCAAAGGAGAGAAGAAGGGGGCGAACGTCGAAGCAGGGAGCTTGGTGGGTGAGAGGGGGAGCCCTAGATAAGGTTGGGGAAAGGAGGAGATGGGACACCCGAGAGCCATGGCCAGGGCATCGGCCTCAAGGTGTGGAACATTCATGGGGATGAAGCAAGATTTGTGAAAGTTGATAGCCAGGCCAGTTGCAGACGCAAAGTCCTCAAGCACCTGAAGGAAGCAGGCAGCGCCGCTATCGGAGGCTTTGCAGAGGATAAGAGTGTCATCTGCGTATTGAAAGACGAGACAGGGTGTATCCTGAACGAGGGGGTGGGACAAGGCCCCGCGAGCCCAAGTTTGCCGTATCAGGTGCTGAAGCACATCAGCCACGAGGATGAACATGTACGGGGAGAGGGGATCACCTTGGCGGAGGCCGTTCCGACAGCGAATCCAGTCACCAGGGATGCCATTCAGGAGAATCGCAGTGAGACCCAAATGGAGGATACTTTACATCCAGTGACACCAGCGCTCGTCGAAGCCACGGGCTCTAAGGATAACGAGGAGGCTGTCCTAGTTGACAAAGTCAAAAGCTTTGCGGAAATCGATCTTGAAGACAATGGTCAGAGCTTTGTGAGAGTGACAACAACGGAGGAGGTCAGCCGCATAGACGATGTTTTCCGAGATGCGGCGACCAGACATGAAACCCGTCTGGTCAGCATCCACAAGGGTTTGGATGGCTGTTTGCAACCTAGTTGTAAGCACCTTGGTGATAGCCTTCATAACACAATTCTGGAGCGAGATGGGGCGGAACTGGGAAGGGTGAGTGGCAGCGTCGAGTTTGGGAAGAAGGACTAGGAAAGCGCGGTTAATACAAGCGAGATCAATGGAGCCCTCAAAGAAGGAAGCGAAAAGCTTGAAAACATCAGGCGCCACAGTGGTCCAGAAGGTTGAGAAGAAGGCAGGCCCGAAGCCGTCGGGCCCGGGGCTGGAGAGTTTGTTCATGGAGAAGAAGGCATTTTTAATTTCCTCGTGGGTGAAAAGGGCCCTTAAACCCCCAGGGAGGTCGGGGCGGCCGGGTAGAGCGAGCTTAAGCCGAAGCGCTAGATGGGGTAGTGACTGAGCCGAGGAGATCAGTGTAGAAAGTTTTCAGGACGGAGGCTTTCCCAGGGTGGTCCGAAAATTCCACCCCGTCCACAGAGAGCAGCGGGATGGAGTTACGACGCATTCTACAGGTGGCAGAGGCATGGAAGAACTTAGTATTCTCGTCCCCCTCAAGTGCATAGCGGACTTTGGCCCAAGATTTCCAATAAATAGCATTCTCTTTGATAGAGAGGTGCAAGGCGTCCATTGCGAGAGAGCGAAGTTGGAATTTTGGCGGGGAGAGTGTACACCCCTCCTCGAGAAGGTCCAGAAGGTTAATGAGGAGACGACAGTCCTTCTCCCTTTGAGAAGAGGGGGAGACACGTTTACGCCACTTTTTGCAAGAGGAGCGATAGAGACGCAGGCGAGCAACCAGTCTTGTCGTGGGGTCGGGGCGGAAGGTGGATCTCCAGGCAGCAATGATTGAGAGGCGAAAGCGGTTGTGCAGGGCCCATGCAGGTTCATACCTGAAGTACCCACCTCTAGGGATAAGAGTCGAGATCTTAGCAAGGATAGGAACATGATCAGAGGTGTCCCGTGCGATTGAGGTCAGGGAGGACGAGGGGAAGCGATCATTCCATGCATTGTTGATGAAAACCCTGTCAAGCCTAACAAGGGTGGGGGAGGCCCGGCCGTTGGACCAGGTGAACTGTCTGTCCCGAAGAGGAAGTTCGAGGGGACCAAGGGTATTAATAGCGTCGTTGAACATGTCCGCCTCAGAGGTGGAGAATTTTGTATCATTCTGGTCAGACGGGTTACGGGTTAGGTTGAAATCACCAACAATAATCCAGGGGACATCGTCTCCAGGGTCATGGAGGGTTAGGTTTTGAAGGAAAGAGGGCTTCTCCGCGTGCTTGCAGGGGGCGTAGACATTGGAGAAGCGAGAAAGCTGCCATCGTTTAAAAGGGAAAGAACGAGGGAGAGGGTATGGCGCGAAGGGAAAAGCGCGGATTAAGTCAAACAAATTGGGGTCCCAGGTAGTAACCAGACCACCTGAAGCACCGATAGATTCAACATTTTCGAAGGATCGCAGGTTGGGAGGAAGAAGGGAAGAAGCTTTAGTTTCGGAATATGCCCAATTTTAGTTTCTTGCAAACCCACGATGCCGAGCTGGGCCAAAAGAAGGTTGACACGCACATTATCTCATTTGGCAGGGTCGCCAAGCCCCCTAATATTCCAGGACGCGAAAGAGGAACTTAAAAGACCATTCATAGAGTACAGTCGTGAGCACCATGGCAAGGAAACAAAAAAAGGTCTTGCCGCCAAACACTGAGGCCCGGGGCTAGAAGGAGGTCTACAGGGAAGAAAAGAGAAACAAAAGAGAGGCACAACTCAAGCCACCTGCACACATTGCAGGGCCTTAAGCAGCAGGAGAGCATCCAAGCACAGCTAGGCAAAAGCAGTGACGACGTAGCAGCAATGTCCACCATGGAGGGGAGATGCTGGAACGGAGGGGCGGCGCCGCGTTCCCGTACGGTCATGCGGACGAGGAAGGCACCGTTGCCGCGTCGTCGACGGCGTCCGGGTCGAAACCGCATGCGGCAACAAGCGCTTTGAGGCGCGGAACGGGGATCGGCCTCGGGTCGGAGCCGCCGCAGAAACCTACCGCCTCAGCAGCAGCCCGGAAATGGGGGGAGCCGCCGGTGAGGTCAAACCGAGAGGCTTTAGCTGCCTTAGCCTTGGACAACATGTAGAAAAAGTTGGGAGCCTCCTTGGCTGGGAGGCGGGAGCTCCGGCGAGCTTTGAAGGCGTTGTCGACCGCGCGCTTGCGGCGGACGCGCTGCTTGCGGGCAGAATCTTCATGGCCCAGCTCCGTAGCCCCGGCCGCCAGGAACAGGTCCTCTCTTGCATCCGAAGAGGCCAGCTCAAATGGAGCGGGATCGTTCAGGCACGGAGCAGGCTCATATCATGAAGCTGCACCCCGTGGACCTCCGCCGTCGCCGCCGGCGGCGTACCAAGGGTGTCATACCACTGCAGGAGAAGAGGGGCATGGCTAAGACTAGCTTTTGGTTCAAAAGAGAGGACATAGCACGGGGTTGCGGTGGCTACCTGGGCAGCGTCAAGGCCAAAGTCAGGGAACTGAGAGGCCAATCTGTTGGCGAGGATGCGGTTCCAAACCTCCGTCGGAGGGGGCTGCTCCTGCGGGAGGGGGCCGTTCGTCTCCGTCGGGAGCCCATCAACTCCATCCAAGGTGGAGGCGCGGGCGAGGTTGCCTTGGCGGCGAGTGATGATCCGTCCCCAAAGGTTGAGGATAGAGGCAACCGGAGAGCGCGGAGCAGGTGGAGGAGAGGGTGGAGCGCCGTGCACCGAGTCCTCATCAATGTCGCTAAGGCGTGGCAGACGGCGACCGCCCTGGCCACCGGGGTCGTCGACGTCGAAGTGGAGGCTGGTGGCGGAGAAGAGGTTTTCTCCACTCGACCAGGAATGGACGAGGCGAACCATCACCTCAGTGGAGCATTCGCCGAAGGCGTCATGGACGAGCAAGGTGGAGGGGAAAGTAATCTCCCCTGCCAGCTTGACCACCACACGCACAACTGAGTAATCCTACTCCTGGAGGCACACGGAGTCAATGCAGCAGACGCTTCCAATGGGAGCGAAAGACGCACGTATCCCCTCTGTGTCCCAGTGCTTGTGAGGGAAACCCGTGGCGGAGAGCTTGGAAAAACATGGAGAGGCCCACGCTGCTCTGTTGTCCCCATCCTTTGGCCGTTCTAGGCTGATGCGGTGGCCAACAAAGGTGATGGGGAAGCGCTCCAAAGTCGCCTGCCTGGCCGCAGCCATGGCCAAGATAACGAGCAAAGCTCAGTAGTCGCTCGCAGCAAGCCCAAATGGTGGGTCACCGGCGCGCTCCTCCAGGGCACGATAGAGCAGGAAGCCAGGGGCGTCTGCGGCTCGCTCGAAAATAGAATACACGAACCGCCGTCCGCGGGAAGCGTCGACGACCGGAGGCATGAAGACCTCCACGCATCGCGGCGCCGCCAGGACGGCAGCAGGTGGGAGAGGGGAAAATGTAGGAGCCGCCCTATGGCCCACATGAGCTGCAGGTCGAGGGCCTAGCAGGGCCGCAGCGATGGCCCATGTCGGCGCAGAGGACCGCGGGGTGGAGGAGGGGGAAGTGGCGAGCAGCCCACGTGGGTACAGAGTGGGCGGCCTGGCATGCACGCCGCGGCGTGGCCGAGCGCCCTCCGCAGGAGAGTTCATCTCCGTCGAGGCAGCACGTGGAGTCAACGGCGAGGACGACTTACGAACGGACCGCAACCTGGGAGATGCAGGTGGAGCGGGATCAGTCAAAGAGCAAAGAGAGGGAGCAGATCAGGAGTAGGTCAGAGGGGAGAGCTCACATCCTTTCCTATTGTGGCTAAAACGACCACATGCAGCGCACCGGAGCGGAACACGACACTTTCCCACGACGTGCTCCGGCGTGAGGCACCGGAAGCAGAGGCGGTGGTCCTTTGCGGAAGACCAGGCGCTTTGGCGTGGGAGGGCTACGGCTTGGATCGAGGGAGGAGAGCAGAGCCTCCAAATAAGAGAGGGGAGGGGTGGAGGCGGGGGAAAGCTCGGACCGGTCCGGAGGCGCACACACGGGCGGTGGAGCAGCAAGCCCATGATGCGGGTGCAGCGTCGCGGCGGGAATCTAGGGCTCTCCCAGATTCAGAGGCAGCGGTGGAGAGAAAGAGGGTGGACTGGAAGGGACAACACAGGGGAGGCGCCCAAGGTTAGAAGCAACCTGCTCGGCATCGTGGACCAAAGGCCGGTCGGAGGAGGCATGAGATCTAATGATAGGGAGATGAGAGGCCTGGAGGTAGGGGAGGGAGGGGTATGAGTGGGTGAGGAGCTGGACAGGGAGGAGTGGGTCTCCGCCGAGGGGAAAGGGGACACGACGTACCCTTTCAGGAGCGCCGACCGTTGGACAAGAAGGGAGAGAGGCCCACCACTTTCCACCTCTCCCACTGACGACCGTTCGTCGTCCACGCTGGCATTAGTATGACGAGGAAAAAACTCAGGGGGAAAACCCCTCCCATGCAGCTCTAGGGCAGAGAAAGGGACTAATGCCATGCACGGCGGCCAGGCCGGCAGCCGCGAGACCTTCGCCGCCGCAGCTTCGGAGGAGCGATGCAGACGGTAGGATGACCTGCCGAGGCGGATTGTGCCGCGCGCGATGATCAAGTCACGAATAGCTGGAGAGGATGCAAAGGAAGAGAAAACGGCACCACCATGAGCGCAGACGACGAAGGAGTCCGGCAAGGCCGTGAAGAAGTTCAGAGCATTGGCGACGCAGAATGTGTTGAAACTGGGGGAGAGGCTCATTGGTGATCCAAAACCGAGCAAATTCACAAGATTTACCTACCGTACTTGCCACCATGGTATGAAACATTGACAACATAGAGTCCAAGAATTCCGCACCTGGTGAAGGGTACGGCACGCCGGCGGTGACTGGGCCACGGGAAGGCTTGAGCCCTGGAGCGCCATTGCCGGAATAGCCGCGGGGTAGGGGAGTGTCGCCGCTGCAAGGAGGGTCGGTGTCGGAGCCAGGAGGTCCAACCACAAGAGCACCACCCGTCGAGGGGACGGCGGCGTCCCGTGGCAGAGCCAAGGGCAGCTAGAGGTGGGTGGAGGTTTGCATTAGACTAAGAGGGAGGGATCCTAGTGATGGGTTCGTTGCATGGAAAACAAAAAATTTCTACCGTGAACATGAACAAAAACCAAGATCCAATCTAGGAAGAAGCAAGATCTAATCTACCAAGATCGAAGCAACGAGATGTATGTGAGACTAACCCTCGAAGATTCCAAAGCCTACGAGATTAGATCTCGTTGTTGATGTAGTTGATCGTCCAGTGCTGCAATCCGGCAGCACTTCCGTATTCGGTCGTGCGTACGGTGTCGATGAAGCCCATCCTCTCCCTGTTCCAGCGGGCAGCGGAGGTGTGGTAGATCCCCTCGGAATCCCAGCAGCACGACGGCGTGGTGGTGGTGGTGGAGGAGAAAAACTGCAGGGCTTCGCCAAGCCGGTACTGCATTATGGAGGAGAGAGGGGGGCGGCCAGAGCTAGGTCTGATGGGGTGAGCGCCCCCTGCCCCTCCCCTCTTTATATAAGGGGGGAGGTCGGTTTGGGTGGCCCCCAAAGCCCCAAACCCATCTAGGGCCGGCGGCCAAAGGGGGGAGGGGGAATTCTTCCCCCCAAGTTGACCCCCCCTAGGGTTTTGGGGAAAACCCTAAGGGCTGGCCGACTTGGGCCTTGAGGGGCATGTGCCCCTGGCCCAGGCTAGGGTGCATCCCCTCGGCCCATGCTAGGCCTCCTAGAGTCGTGGGCCCACTGGTGGGACCCCCGGAACCTTCTAGAACCTTCCCGGTCTTCCACCGGAAAAATCCCGAACTTTTTCGAAACCTAGAAATCAACTTCCCTTATATGAATCTTATTCTCCGAACCATTCCGGACCTCCTCGTGATGACCTGGATCCCATCCTAGACTCCGAACAAAGCTTCGGTCTCCATCTCATATTCCGAATCCACTTATGCGACATCGAACCTTAAGCGCGTCACCCTACGGTTCGTGAACTATGCGGACGTGATCGAGACTCCTCTCTGATCAATAACCAATAGCGGGATCTGGAGATCCATAATGGCTCCCACACATTCAACGATAACTTAGTGATCGATTGAACCATTTACATACGATACCGATTCCCTTTGTCACGCGATACTTTACTTGTCCGAGGTTCGATCATCGTTATCTCCATACCTAGTTCAACCTCGTTACCGACAAGTACTCTTTACTCGTATCGTGGTATGTCATCTCTGGTGATCCAGTCACATGCTTGCAAGCTAATCAAACGACATTCCACCGAGAGGGCCCAGAGTATATCTATCCATCATCAGGGTGGACAAATCCCACCGTTGATCCATATGCCTCAACTCACACTTTCCGAATACTTAATCCCATCTTTATAACCACCCATTTACGCAATGGCGTTTGATGTAATCAAAGTACCCTTCCGGTGTAAGTGATTTACATGATCTCATGGCCGAAGGACTAGATAACTATATATCGAAAGCTTATAGCAAGTTGAACTTAATGACTTGATCTCATGCTACGCTTATTTGGGTGTATGTCCATTATATCATTCACCCAATGACATAACCTTGTTATTAACAACATCCAATGTTCATGATCACGAAACCATGATCATCTATTAATCAACAAGCTAGTTATACAAGAGGCTTACTAGGGACTCCTTGTTGTTTACATAACACACATGTATCAATGTTTCGGTTAATACAATTATAGCATGGGATGTAAACATTTATCATGAACACTAAGATAAAATAATAACTAATTTATTATTGCCTCTTGGGCATATCTCCAACAGTCTCCCACTTGCACTAGAGTCAATAATCTAGTTTACATTTGTAAAGATATAACACATTGGCCTTCTGGTGCTTATCATGTTTTGCTCACGGGAGAGGTTTTAGTCAACGGATCTGATTCGTTCAGACACGTATGTATTTTGTAATTCATTTGCGTCTCAACGCATCACCCATTTTCCAAATGAGTCGGCATTAATTATATATGCTTAGTCCTCTGGTGGAACCTTAATTCCACGGTCTGAAATAAGTCACTAATATTGTCACACACAATATAGCTTCAAAGTTCTGACACTATCGGAACTACACCAAGTTCTCAAAGAACTCCTCGACTTAACATCCTCAGCCATTGTCAAAACAATGACATACTCTGCCTTTGTTTGTAGAATCTGTCACAATATTTAGAACTCATCTAAATCTAGCATAGACTTCTTCTAGCTCATTATGCTACCTTTTAAACAACACTTAGCCTAATTGAGATTGAAATTTTATTTTTATATGAGACCAAACTAATATCGGTGCAACACCTTACAGCGATTTGTTTGTCATTACCCCATACAAAACTATATATATATCCTTGGTTCTTCTAAAGCACTCAGGATATTCTTACCGTTGTCCAATGATCATTGCATGAATCATTCTGGTATATGCTCGTAACACTTTAGAGCACAGGACATCTGATTTTTGTACATATTATTCGTGATCTAAAATCACTCATGTGTTTTTACTCATCGAGTGTCAAATACACTCAAGTCTTGTTAACTCTTCACATGAAAAGAACACCTTCTTAATATTTTCATATTGAACTACTTCAATATTCATTCTATGTACTTTGACTTAAACTTATTATGTGTTTCAATATATCTTCATAGATCTTGACACTAAATATGTTTCTGTCCGTATTCTTTCATTGAAGTTAAATCTCAATGAAACCTTTTAATCACATCAAGTATATAATTACATCATTTGTAATCAATGATATGTCAGCCACATATAATATTATAATTATGTCTCAACGCTCCCACTTAATTTCTTGCAAATGCAAGCATCTTCATCGTTTCTGATGAAATCAAAACTCTTTGATTATTTCATCCGGTGAAGATTTCAACTCCGTGATACTTACTTCATCTAGTGAAGTTTGTATACCCATCTAGTATTCCATGGACTAGCAAAACTCTTTGGTTTGTATCTAGTATACATCCTTCATACACACTTCTGGTAAGGAATGTATTTCTGCCATCCTACTATCATATCTCATAAAAGAAATATGTAGCGATTACTAGAATAATCCACATAGACTATAAGCATTGCTACGGAAGATCTAATCTTATCGTAGTCAACTATTTGAACTTTGTCGTAAACAACTTTTCGACAAGTCGAGCTTCTTCAAGGATATTCCATCTGTTGGAGATATGCCCAAGAGGCAATAATAAAATGGTTATTATAATATATCTTTGTGTTTATGATAATGTTCGCATACCATGCTATAATTGTATTAACCGAAACATTGATACATGTGTGTTATGTAAACAACAAGGAGTCCCTAGTAAGCCTCTCGTATAACTAGCTTGTTGATTAATAGATGATCATAGTTTCATGATCATGAACATTGGATGTTATTAATAACAAGGTTATGTCATTATGTGAATGATGTAATGGACATACCCAATTAAGCGTAGCATAAGATCACGTCATTAAGTTCATTTGCTATAAGCTTTCGATACATTATTACCTAGTCCTTTCGACCATGAGATCATATAAATCACTTATGCCAGAAGGGTACTTTGATTACATCAAACGCCACTGCGTAAATGGGTGGTTATAAAGGTTGGATTAAGTATTCAGAAAGTATGAGTTGAGGCATATGGATCAACAGTGGGATTTGTCCATCCCGATGACGGATAGATATACTCTGGGCCCTCTCGGTGGAATGTCGTCTAATTAGCTTGCAAGCATATGAAAGGTTCATAAGAGACCACATACCACGGTACGAGTAAAGAGTACTTGTCTTGAGACGAGGTTGAACGAGGTATAGAGATACCGATGATCAAACCTCGGACAAGTAAAAATATCGCGTGACAAAGGCAATCGGTATCGTATGTAAATGGTTCATTTGATCACTAAGTCATCGTTGAATATGTGGGAGCCATTATGGATCTCCAGATCCCACTATTGGTTATTGGTCGGAGAGAGGTCTCAACCATGTCTGCGTAGTTCGCGAACCGTAGGGTGACACACTTAAGGTTTGATGTCGTTTTAAGTAGATATGGAATATGGAATGAAGTTCGAAGTTTTGTTCGGAGTGTCGGATGGGATCCAGGACATCACGAGGAGGTCCGAATGGTCCGGAGAATAAGATTCATATATAGGAAGTCATATTCCAAGTTTGGAAATGATCCGGTGCATTTATGGAAGGTTCTAGAAAAGTCCGGAAGAAATCACCATGGAAAGTGGAGTCCCGGAGGGTCTCCACCTTGCATGGCCGGCCAACCCTAAGGGGGAGGAGTCCCAGGTGGACTCCCCAAAGGTGGCCGGCCAACCCCCCCCCCCCAAGGAAGGGGTGGGAGTCCCACCTTGAGTAGGATTCCCCCCTTGGGTAGGTTTTGTCCCTTTGGTAGGTTTTGGTTTCGGGTCTTATTCGAAGACTTGGATACCAACACTTGGGGATTTCCACCTATATAATGAGGAGAAAGGGGAGGCGGCCGGCCACTTGAAGCCACAACCTTGGCCGCCCCCTTTGTGGCCGGCGCCCAAGCCCCCCTCTCCCCAAACCCTAGCCTCTCCTCCTCCACATAATACTCCCGCAGCGCATAGGCGAAGCCCTGCCGGAGTTCTCCACCACCACCGTCACCCCGCCGTTGTGCTGCCGGGATTCCGAGGAGGATCTACTACTTCCGCTGCCCGCTGGAACGGGGAGAAGGACGTCGTCTTCATCAGCACCGAACGTGTGACCGAGTACGGAGGTGCTGCCCGATTGTGGCACCGTCAAGATCTTCTACGCGCTTTTGAAAGCGGCAAGTGATCATCTTCTGCAACAACGAGATCTAATCTCGTAGGCTTTGGAATTCTTCAAGGGTTGTCTCGTGATCCCCTCGTTGCTACCATCTTCTAGATTGCATCTTGGCTGGGTTTTCGTTCTTGCGGTAGGAAATTTTTTGTTTTCTATGCTACGAATCCCATCACCATCCAAGTCCATCAACTTTATAGATCTACTTACTTTCAAAGAAGTATTCACCTATCTTAGATTTCATGGCGCATAGCCATTTTAACGGAGTCAGTGCCCATCATAACTTCTTTGTTTGTAGTTGGTTTATCATTGTTCAAAATCAATCCTTTGTCCACAAATCATTTATTTGATCACAAAGTAAACCATACCTACAAGGTTCAATAGGTACTTCGATCTCCATGGCTATAACACTTTGTAGTCATGGGAGCCATGATCGTCGTGGCCGCTTCCGAAACCATTTCCGATGCTGCGCTACTCTGATCATCATGCTCAGGTTCATAAACCTTATCAAGTTCCATTGTCCTCCCACTCAAAAACTTCGCTAGAAACAATTTCTTGGAAATAAGTAAGAAACATCAACAAACACTTTTGTCTTTGACTTCATAGTGGGAAGAATTCCCAATCAATTCTCTGGGATAACCAACAAAGACATTCATCCGATTTTGGTTGTAAACTTATTTACTTATGCTACGCATACCAAAATTTAAAAAAGGATTATTAGGGTTTATACCCATGCCATAATTCATATGGTGTCATTTCAACGGATTATGATGACACTCTATTTAGTGTAAAAGCGGTAGTCTCTAAAACATAATCCACAAAAATATAATGGCGTCATTTTATTTCATCATTAACCCAACAAGGTTTGGATACGTCTCTCGGATACTCCATCGTCACTATGATACTCCAAGAAACGTGAGTTGTAGAACAATTTTATAACTCTCTTAGATGTTCTCTAAAAATCTTAATTCAAATATTTTCCACCATGATCCAATCATAGATATTTGACTTCTCTATTACGATGATTTCCACTTCATGCTAAAATTTATTTGAATTCATTTAAATGTTTCAAACTTCTTCGTCATCGAATAAATATATCGACATATATATACTCAATTCATTGTTGGAAGTTTTCATGAAGTAGAAGAATCTCCCGCATACAACTATGCCCAGTGAACCACATACATCATCATGTATGTTTCCACTAAGTTAGTTGCCCGTTGAACTCTTGACCTATGAACGGTATTTCAGTCATTCTCTTTAGAAGAGATTTGCAAGCGCCAAATGATTCAAAAATCGAATGACTCAAAAAAACCATTTGCATGGAGTTTCTTCATGCGTTCCTTTCTAACATGACTTAAATGGTGGTTCGACAAATAAGTGGAATTCACATCATTTGCCTTATGGCATTTTAGCGTCAGTGTTATGCATGTGTGTTTCACTATAAAGACTTAAAATAAATTATCCATCGTACATGGAATACTGTCAAAATTTGAACAACTCATTGTTTTCATTTGACCAGAACAAAACAACAATTATAAAGTTCTTTATTATAAATCTGAAGGGCTAGGTAGAATGCTAACGACGAACCCAATAACACTTTATTTTGTTCCAGACGTGCATTCCTACCATATTCTTTGTCATCACTTAGGCCATTGTATTCTTGTATTGCGTTGTTTTGTATGACACCTCATACCAACCAATATGGCACAAATACCCAAGAATTTCATTGTGTGACAAAACAAGGAATACATTCATAACATGTATATCATCTATATACACCTGAGCTAGACTTTCTAGTCTTTAATTTCTTTTCTGCCAAAATCTTTTGTAGTTTCTCTTTTAGCTTTCCTCATTTTCAGAAAACACTTCACCTTAAATAACTTCTAGGTCCGTTGGTCAAATACCAATAACCTTGAGGTTCTTTCTTTGAAGTTGATCATCACATGACAAGATTTCCAGATTTCACTATTAGTAACTTTTTAATGTGATGAACAATTTCACTCATAATTTTATCCATAAAATCATGACGACTTTCCGAGACCATGTATGTACATGCTAGGATCGTAAAGTTTAACCTTAGTACTCGTATGTGCAAATCTGGCTTGCACCCGTTGTATGCACACGTAGAATCTATAACACCCGATCATCACGTGATGCTTCGAAATGACGAGTCTTAGCAACGGTGCATACTAAGGACGATCACTTCATGGATATGTGAATATCGTTAGTGCGCAACTAGTTGGAGGATTGGGACGCCTGGCGTCTTCAACCTTCGTACAGTCCCATAAAACTTATGAGTTTATGTTGTCTCACTAGATTATATTCTATCATCTTGCAATAAGGTCTTAGATATCACATATATCTCATACCTTGCTTATTTCTGAAAACAAAATTTCCATCTCCTTACTTTTCAAACGGATTTGAACTTCAAGTTTCACGAAGACAAGATGATTTTAGGTACTAATTGAAACCATTGCTCCTTGAATCAGCAATGTGAGGTTTACTAAAAGTTTGCAATAGGACTTAAACATTTCTTGATTCTTTAACAATACGGTACCAGTCCGTAAAGTTACTTGTCAGACTTAACAGTATTTCTATCTCAATTACAAGACTAGCGCATGGTAGAAAACGGATGCCAATTCTACAAATTTAATTCAAAATACTATTCAGACTATGCTCATGATAATTAGTTCATATTTTAATCTAATTACTAATGAACTCCCACTTAATACAACATCCCTCATAGTTGTTTAGTGGCACACAATTCATATCCACTACACCAAAACCGATCATCACGTGAGATGATGTAGCTTCAATGGGGAACATCAACATGTTGATCATATCATCCATATGACTCGTGTTCAACCTTTCGGTTTCCTCTGTTCCGAGGCCATGTCTGTACATGCTAGGCTCGTCAAGCAAACCCAAGTATTTCCACGTGTGCAACATGGCTTACACCCGTTGTATGTGAACGTAGAATCTATCACATCCGATCATCACGAGATGCTTCAAAACGATGAACTGTAGCAACGGTGCATACGAGGGGAGAACACTTTATTATCTTGATATTAATGTGAGGGATCATCTCATAATGCTACCGTCGCGATCTAAACAAGATAAGATGCATAAAGGATTAACATCACATGCAATTCATAATATGTGATATGATATGGCCTTTCTTCTTGTGCTTTTGATCTCCATCTCCAAAGCACACGAGCATGATCTTCATCATCACCAGCATTGCACCAAGGTCCATGGCGCCGCTTCATGGTTTTCCATCACTTATAGCTACTATAACAACTACTTGAAATAAAGCTATTACATGATGAACAGACACGCAGGTCTTAACATATTTAAAGACAACCATTAGGCTCCTACCGGTTGCCACAATACAATAATGAACATCTCATACATCAAATATAATCATCACATCATAGCCATATCACATCACCAAACCCTGCAAAAAGTTAGACGCCTCTAATTTGGTTTGCATATTTTACGTGGTTTAGGGTTTTCGAGTAAGATCCAATCTACCTACGAACATGAACCACAACGGTGATACTAGTGTTGTCAATAGAAAGAGTAAATTGGACCTTAACTATGGTGAGAGAGACAGACACCCGCAAAGCCACTTATGCAATACAAGTTGCATGTCAAGCGTGGAGCAAGTCTCATGAGACGCGGTCATATAAAGTTAGCCCAGGCCGCTTCATCCCACCATCCCGCAAGATGCAAAGTACACTAACTAAAAACAACAAAAGCATCAATGCCCACAACCATTGTGTTCTACTCGTGCAACAGATCTATGCATAGACACGGCTCTGATACCACTGATGGGTTCGTTGCATGAAAAAAAATATACCGTGAACATGAACAAAAACCAAGATCCAATCTAGGAAGAAGCAAGATCTAATCTACCAAGATCGAAGCAACGAGATGTATGTGAGACTAACCCTCGAAGATTCCAAAGCCTACGAGATTAGATCTCGTTGTTGATGTAGTCGATCGTCCAGTGCTGCAATCCGGCAGCACTTCCGTACTCGGTCGTGCATACGGTGTCGATGAAGCCCGTCCTCTCCCCGTTCCAGCGGGCAGCGGAGGTGTGGTAGATCCCCTCGGAATCCCAGCAGCACGACGGCGTGGTGGTGGTGGAGGAGAAAAGCTGCAGGGCTTCGCCAAGCCGGTACTGCATTATGGAGGAGAGAGGGGGGCGGCCAGAGCTAGGTCTGATGGAGTGAGCGCCCCATGCCCCTCCCCTCTTTATATAAGGGGGTAGGTCGGTTTGGGTGGCCCCCAAAGCCCCAAACCCATCTAGGGCCGGCGGCCAAAGGGGGGAGGGGGAATTCTTCCCCCCCAAGTTGATCCCCCCTAGGGTTTTGGGGAAAACCCTAAGGGCTGGCCGACTTGGGCCTTGAGGGGCATGTGCCCCCGGACCAGGCTAGGGTGCATCCCCTCGGCCCATGCTAGGCCTCCTAGGGTCGTGGGCCCACTGGTGGGACCCCATGAACCTTCTAGAACCTTCCTAGTCTTCCACCGGAAAAATCCCAAACTTTTCCGAAACCTAGAAATCAACTTCCCTTATATGAATCTTATTCTCCGGACCATTCCGGACCTCCTCGTGATGTCCTGGATCCCATCCGAGACTCCGAACAAAACTTTGGTCCCCATCTCATATTCCGAATCTACTTATGCGACATCGAACCTTAAGCGCGTCACCCTACGGTTCGTGAACTATGCGGACGTGATCGAGACTCCTCTCCGATCAATAACCAATAGCGGGATCTGGAGATCCATAATGGATCCCACACATTCAACGATAACTTAGTGATCGATTGAACCATTTACATACGATACCGATTCCCTTTGTCACGCGATACTTTACTTGTCCGAGGTTCGATCATCGGTATCTCCATACCTAGTTCAACCTCGTTACCGACAAGTACTCTTTACTCGTACCGTGGTATGTCATCTCTGGTGATCCAGTCACATGCTTGCAAGCTAATCAAACGACATTCCACCGAGAGGGCCCAGAGTATATCTATCCGTCATCGGGATGGACAAATCCCACTGTTGATCCATATGCCTCAACTCACACTTTCCGAATACTTAATCTCATCTTTATAACCACCCATTTACGCAATGGCGTTTGATGTAATCAAAGTACCCTTCCGGTGTAAGTGATTTACATGATCTCATGGTTGAAGGACTAGGTAACTATGTATCGAAAGCTTATAGCAAGTTGAACTTAATGACTTGATCTCATGCTACGCTTATTTGAGTGTATGTCCATTATATCATTCACCCAATGACATAACCTTGTTATTAACAACATCTAATGTTCATGATCACGAAACCATGATCATCTATTAATCAACAAGCTAGTTATACAAGAGCCTTACTAGGGACTCCTTGTTGTTTACATAACACACATGTATCAATGTTTCGGTTAATACAATTATAGCATGGGATGTAAACATTTATCATGAACACTAAGATATAACAATAACTAATTTATTATTGCCTCTTGGGCATATCTCCAACACCTAGGGCTAGAACGGCGGTGGCGGTGGAGGTCGACGAGATGTCGAGCGGAGGCGAGGCGCTCAGGAGAGCGCGGGAGCCCTCCATGAACAAAAGTCCTCTTTCGTAGGTTGGCTCGTTACAAAAAAACTGAAGCACTGTAAGTAGGTTTCATCGTGTCTTTGGGGTTAGTGCAATTGAAAGTAAAATCGAAAGTCCCAAGTAACTGAACCATCGTACAATATTGTATGTAGTGTGCGTCCTAGTGGAAAATTGAGCATACACAAAGATAACTTTAGGGAACAATACCAATGGGAAACAAGCACACATAAGAATATGCACTACAAAAAAACTAATTAATAAAAACTCAAATCCCTAAAATTAATAGGCTACATCACCTTCAGTACTGGTGCCACGGACTGAAGGACATCAAGTGCATGCATAGGGTACATCCAGGGGTATATATGATGCCCCCCTACGGGGGCCTCACAGCGATTGGTGCACGTGGACCATCGGATCATCCATCAACGGATCTCGGCCGTTCGTTTTTTTACCGCGTCATATAAAAGGGAGCAGCTCCCGGTGGAAACCCTAGCTGCACCTGAGCCCCTCCGTTTCTCCTCTTCCTAGCGTTCCTCGCTAGAGGCGGCTGCCGAGCCTCCGCCTCGTTCCGCCTCCCCATGCCATCTCATCTCCCTCCGCCCGCCTCCTCTCCCAAATTCGAACGAGAGCACCAGGAGCAGACCAGACCAGCGCCGACGCACGCACCCGCAGGTACAGCCCGCTCGTCCGCGATTTCTCTCCCCCAATCTTCCCTCCCTACATCTCTCATGATTTTCATACGGGTAGAGTTGCTCTGCTGGATCTTCGCTGGTTAGGCCGCTGCCCGTCCCGATCTGCGCTTGTTTCACGCGATTTTTAGCCCCATCTGCTCGAATTTTTCGGCAAAGCATGTTGTTTCCGTGCGAAGCTGATCCGTGCTTAGTGGACTGTACTGCCTACAATCGCCGTGATCTATCTGCGGCCAGATTAGCAGGTTTCGTAGCACGCGCGCGCGGACCCCGCCAAATCCTGTTTTCCATGGGGAATCCTTTGGTTCAGGTGTATGCTCGCGTAATTCGTGTTTCGTTCGTCTCTTGATTTGCTAAACCGTATTAGATCCGAGGACATGATGCGATACAAGGGGGATTTAGTTGACCTCCAACTCTAGATTTTTCTTGCAACACTTCTATTGTACAGTACGTAATTCAAACTTCAGACCTGTATTTGTTTTTTGGCCCTGGCCTGTCGGGAACAGAAACAGCAGAATTGCTTCTCTTGCGATTCTGTTCCTCAATTTGTGTTGCTTTCTGTATACACATTTATCAAATACTGAGAATTTCTTTTCGGAGCTAACAGTAAGCTGACCGTTGTTGTTTTTATCTGTGATCCTGCAGATTTGGTGTTCGGAACAAGCCGTGACCATCAAACATGTCGGCGCCAGCGGAACTTTCCCGGGAGGAGAACGTGTACATGGCCAAGCTCGCCGAGCAGGCCGAGCGCTACGAGGAGATGGTCGAGTTCATGGAGAAGGTGGCCAAGACGGTCGACTCGGAGGAGCTCACCGTCGAGGAGCGCAACCTGCTCTCCGTCGCCTACAAGAACATCATCGGGGCGCGTCGCGCCTCCTGGCACATCATCTCCTCCATCGAGCAGAAGGAGGAGAGCCGCGGCAACGAGCACCGCGTCACACTCATCAAGGACTACCGCGGCAAGATCGAGACCGAGCTCACCAAGATCTGCGACGGCATCCTCAAGCTGCTCGAGACTCACCTCGTCCCCTCCTCCATCGCTCCCGAGTCCAAGGTCTTCTACCTCAAGATGAAGGGTGACTACTACAGGTAACAATAATAGTAGTATGATGGCTGGCTCCGGCAAGCAGACATTCTTCATTAATTAATTAATGGATTGTGAATTTTCATTGACCTCTGAATCAATCAATTGTGATTAATAGGTACCTTGCCGAATTCAAGAGTGGGGCTGAGAGGAAGGATGCTTGCTGAGAATACCATGGTGGCATACAAGGCTGCTCAGGTTCACCATTTTATCTTCATATAAATTCTTGCTCAAGAATCATTCTTTCTTCTATAATTTTTGTAAACATGTCTTTGTGATTTATTTAGCTTGTGTACTTCCCTTATTTAAATGGTTTGGTTTGTCTACAATCTCTCAGGATATTGCTTTGGCTGAGCTGGCTCCAACTCACCCCATTAGGCTTGGGAACTTCTCGGTGTTCTATTATGAGATCCTCAACTCGCCTGATTGTGCTTGCAACCTCGCAAAGCAGGTTAGTTTTTCTGCACCGACTAGACTCGCTCTCTGTTTTTTGTTTGTGCCCTGCTAGGTACACAATATATGTGTAGTGAATATTTTTTTTCCTGAATGAAGCCTTCATGTTTTATTTAGTCAACTGGTAATTACAAATTGAAAATATCATAATACATGCATGCCTTACTAACGAGTGTATCACTTTGCTAGAGCAGCAGACCATCCGGCTAATATTCTGTTTTGTCATCTTTACATTGCTGACTTCGCAAAGCGATATTGTAAGCACAATAAAGGGATAAGAATAGCCGTTAGGTGATGCAGTAGATTATATTATGCATCACACTTTAATTTCACTACTTGAGAACGAAAGCAATTTGATCTTCTGCTAATTGACTACCCCTTCCTTGCTATATTTTGGCGGCCACTTTTTGCTTGTATCATGGGCAGAGCACGAGACACTTCAGATTAGTTGTCTTCCTTACTATTTTGTCATTGACTTGTAGAACCAATGGAACTTCCATAATATTTAGCTCTGTTTTGGGAGACAGCAAAATCCTTGTATTGCTTGTCAAGCGAGGCGCTGAGTGAGCCCAAAAAAAGAAACATGCAGTCACTCATGTACCTAATCTCAAATGATTATTATTATTAAGTATCTGTCCTTCTTATTATTGGTTGACCCAGTGTTTCTGTTAGCTGTCATGACACATGAATGAGATTCTGTTCTTGACCTGTTCTCCAAATGCCTTTTGTATTAGGTATATTGTAGTGCATTCTATAGAAGACTGGATCAAAAATAAAAGCATCTGTAGCAAAACTTGGCTAACTATTCATCATGAAGTTCCAAAGTTCTTAATAATCACACTCAGTAATCTTTTCATTGCTACAAATTTGAGTACTTGGCAACACGTTTTGTAGTAACTTGTCGTAGTTAATTCCAAGAAGTAATTCTTCTGGCACATTTGTGACTTCAGTCTCCTATCGTATTTCTTTTCATAATCGTTGCATCATTCTTGAAACATTGTTTGCAACTTCTCATCATGATGATGTTCCTAACTTCAGGCTTTCGATGAGGCCATCTCGTATTTGGACACCCTGAGCGAGGAATCCTACAAGGACATCACTTTGATCATGCAAATCCTTCGTGACAACTTGACCCTGTGGACTTCAGACATCACGGTACCGGCAATCTCTCAAACACATACTTTTCTTCTGGTGCTATTAAAAACCGTCCTGTTTTATGAACTATCTCGTAACTGATGTTGTCTTGGCTTCAGGAGGACACCGCGGAGGAGGAGATCAGGGAGGCCCCGAAGGGAGCCGCCGAGTAAAGCTGGCTTTACCCACCCCATGACATAGTGTTTGGTACTGTCTATTGACACTGCAGTGTGTTATGGATCGGTTTGAACCTATTGCAAGTGTCAAGATAATGTGACCTAGCTTGAACGTATGTAGAACGCAAAAGAAAGCATTGTGGGTTTATTAAATTCATGAATAGAGCAGGAGGACAAGAAACCCAGGATTAAATGCAAGGTTACTGTGCATTTCCATTACATGTAGTGCTAATCATGATGTAGCCATAGGATAGCTTGAAATAGTATCACGTACTTTTGAAATACTACTTCTACTTTTGCTTGTAATTTACTGAAATTATTTATCTTAGGTGTTGTACGACTATGAGCTGAAGATTGGGTGGGTCAAATATGTTCCTCTTCGGTCACAAGTACTGCCTGGTCCTCCTCCAGGACATATGGCAATCGAAGCAAGGAGGTTGTGTTTTCCATTCCAAAGTTTCTATGTGCATCTAACTCTTATAATTTGTCTAGAAGGTCTAAGTAAATGACATGTTTTTGGTGTTTCGAGTTGTTCTTGATTACCATTTTTATGTTGTCCAGGAGATGAAAGAGAGAAAAAAATTCAAGAAGTAAATTCCTCTATGAACTAAATAATACTCCTTATGTTTCCTCACTTTACATGTGTATCAATGCTAGATCAGTGTTCCCATACTGAAATTGTTGGCTACTCGATGTGAAGTAAAATTGTGCTTCTTGGAGGAGAACAAGAACTAATCGCAGGAGAAGGGGTCGGGGAATCAATAGCTTTCACAGAAAGACAACCGTAGTTACCTCTGCCTTTCTTAAGAGCTGGCTGATTTGAATAAAAAGAGTAACATTCGCGATTGTAGCATTCTGCAATCTCAGGTCAGGACAATCTGCTTCAAGACGCATATTTGGTCTCCCAAACACGCTTGTCCTCAGAGTAACAATAGGGACCCATCAGGTTCTGAATCACCCCTCCTGTCCCGTGGAATTCACTTCTATATTTCCAGTTCGCTACCCTTTCATAAAGAAAATTCATTTGGCCTCCTGTTGTCCATGCCTTTGTGGTGCTTGGCGTACTGCTACTAGGAGCTAGGAAGCATTTCAGAGAAAATTGGAAATATGGGATAGGGTACTAAACTGAATGATTTTGTAGATGTGGTACCTTGGAGAGCCTTTTAGCCTGGTATCATGAAGTCCTTGTGAGTTGAATCGGTTGAATAATTTGTTAACTGTACCGTGGTAATTTTAAGAAATATGTTGTTAAGAAGTGCCTATGATAATGGTTGTGTCAGACACTCAGATTTATCTGAATCAAGCTCCCTTTGTGGTATTTGTTCACAAAATTTATAAAGCCATGAAATGCAACAAGTAGCTTTTCTTAATCCATCTACCAAATGTGTAGTGTTTATGGAAACCGATTCTTGAGTTCTTTGGTTCGTAAATCTCATGGCATATTTATACTATTATTACTAGAGTATACTTGCTTGAATGGAGATACATGTTAATTTTGAAGCACTAGGCATTTCATTTCAAAGTTTTGAAATTGTTACTCAAACGCTATAGCGGGTATCATTCTATATTCCAATGTTTATTTTCTATGAAATTACCTATTTTGGAGAATCATACATCCATGATTTATACCGTTATGTTAGGCCCTATATGCTATTTAGTTCAGAACTATGCACATTTTTTTAGTTGAAGTTTATGAATATTCTCCATTGGTGTCTCACTCATTGGCTACTGGTTTTCTGCATTAGTGGCCATGAACGTCGGATACTGCATATGTTAAGCACTTAAGCATGTGAGGTGTCCCTCGTGAGGTAGTACAAGGATCCCTTATTTACGGTTACAAAGAAAAGCGTATCTTATTTGATAATGTCAAGTGTATTTACCTGGATCAATTGCATTTTGTTCTTTTAGTTGTCTTCAGAACTCTATTTTCTACTTATGCATCTCAGTAAACATGTGTGCCATTTTCTAAAAGGGGATGGTCCGAAGCTGTACCGTATATGCCATAACTTGTCGTATCCACAACAGAGAATAGGAGATATAAAGACTATGCAGCTGCATAGAAGACAACCTCAGTTATTTGGATTAGAACAACAATTTACAAATTATTAGTTGGCCTTGATGGAATCCGTTGATCTTATATCAGAGAAAAAAGGTGAGTTCTATTATTTTGCAAGCAATAAATTAGTCCCCTATCCATTTAAGTGAATAAAATGTACTGCATATTTAATCTGCCATGCTTTACTGAAAACCTCGTACTGTCTGCTAAATTACTAAATTCATTCGGTTTCTCCCAAGAAGCTTGCCATGATTTTTAGGTCATTTTATTGTATGAAGCGTGTCACCAGCCTAACACTTGCTTTTAGCTCCAAATGGTCTTTATATACTACTAGCGTAGAAATCCATTTGGATAATACCATAGTTCTTTTTCCTTAAGAGAAAGCCCCTGCTTACTACTATTTATAAGCGATGGTTGTACATATTGTTGTTAGAAAACTATCTACTCCCTCTGGCTCTAAATACTTATCGCAGCTTAGAGACAAGCCAAACATTCTTTAGGGAGTATGTTGCATAAAGAATTAAGTAAGAGGCTTAGAGCTAAAATAATGCTACCAACTCATTAGAATATTGGTATTCTTGAAATATTCAATTATTAGCTTGGTCAATTGACCGTGTAAGTCGGGGCTTTACGTCTTAGAATTTGTGTCACTTCATAATTTCAAAATTGAATTCTCGAAATTCTTATTGTGGGCTCTCACTACTGTTCCTTTTCTACTCAGGTCAGGTTAGAATCCATGCTAGCGAATGGATGGAGACCATCAATATAGCCGCCAGTGTCATGCTAAAAGCCATGATGGAGAAACTATAGCTTCCATGCCCCAAGTGCTAGAGCCGAGCCATTGGAGAAGGTCAATTTGTGACCAAAGCTATGTTCTTATGCACACGATGTCAATCTCCTTGACATTCAGTCTGTGGCAATTGATTTTAATCGGCATATCCATATGTGACTGGGTCTGTCTTCACCGAAGGTGAGCTGAAGATAACTCAATCCATTGTGATTTTCAGGTCTACGGCTATGACTCTGCCTTCTATGCTAGCTATATCATATGTTCTGTTCTAGGTAGTGATATGAGATCATTGTTTCTCCCGTGTTTAATGTTTCATCTCGCACTCTGTAAATAAGGGAACAACTTTTTTATGACCCTAGATGGGACCCTTGTGTTTTACTATTGTTATCTCAGAACCATGTATTTATACCTATAGGAAATATATATTTAATATAAAGAGAGGATCGCTGGTTTCTCATTTGGCTCTCCATAGCTGTCAATTTGCCTAGCAAACTCCGTTAATGCGTGATTATCATTGGTGTTTACAAATGTATACAATATGAATATTGACACAAACTTCACGGGATCGTGCGCCAAGGCGCACATCAAAATCTAGTTAAATACAATCCGAGCAATGGTATCACGGTACCAAGCCTCCACGAGTACAGGTGTCACCAAAGACCAAACATTGCCTCCTTGGTTGCTGGCACAACTAGGTTTTGATCAATCTGTCATGGGTTCGAGGGAGCGATTGGGTGGGGGCAGGAGACGTCAGTAGAAGCAGGAGTATGGAGCATGAGGAGAATAAAAAGATCAAAATAAAGCAAAGCTAGTGTTTCGATTGCTAGAAGTAGAGGGACTATGACCTATGAGGATAATACTAAATGAGATCAAGAGGATCGAGCCAACAAAAATATTGAATTCTAGTCACGAGTCTTACTAAACAAAATTTGTGTGGTAGGTTGGTTAGATAAAAGACGCGTGATGTGAATGTGATCGCCAATGGGCTTTTTTGATATCACTATGTTAAGTAGGTCTTACTTCATCCTTTTGTTAATAGTTGACTTTGACTACTAACAATTAAATATTTGATTCGCAAAGTAAAAAACAGTGTTACCATTATTTGATTCACCATAAAATATTATTAAATAAAAATATTATTTAATTTTTCTACATGTGCTTACTAAAACTAATTGGCATACAGAGGGCTGTGTCAACGTCCAAAAGCTATTACGAAAATAGATTATTTAAAAAATAATTATGAAAAGAGATAGTACTACATAAGTTTTTTCCCACACCATCATCCATCAGTGATGTAAAATTTCAAACAAAGCTTACATAATTTGCTTACTAAGGACCGCTATTATTAACTAGCTCTCGCCTTGTAGACGAAATAAACCGTCTATCGTCAAGTGTCCACAGCGATCTTCTGCCGTGGTGCTTACGTGTGAAAATGAGTTGCAATGTTACATGCTATAGTTAGCAAGTACACGTGAGTAACGTTGGCGGGTGTCATCTTCAGCGCAGGCCACCCAAAACAAAAAATACTCAAGGGGAAAACAACAAATACACACATGCTAGAGCCAATCGAGGCTCAATCATCTTTTGTATATCAGACCAATAGGCTGTTGTACATCAGATCAAGACATGCATGAGATGGCCATTAGCCCAGGTGCAACACGAGAATGGAGAAAACAACAAAGGAGCTGAAGACAATCGAAGACAATCATGCTTTGCAATTGGAGACTACCCATACTATGTATTTGCAGTGTCCAACAGGTGCATGGAGGCATATGGAAATTGGAGACCACAAATGCATGTGCAGTGACAACTCCAGTATTGGAGGCATATGGAAATGGAACAATCGGTTACTGTCCGTCCTGAATGGACCATCATTTGAGTGATTGGCATGCTGAGCGTATTTTCTCAAGGGCCCCCGAAGTCATTCTCTGTCAGTGACCTCCGACCTGGCATTGCCGTAAGAACAAGACTGTCACCTTCCATTACAATGTGTGTACGTGCGTGGACTGTACCACCTTCATGGCAGGCTAGCTAGCATGTGCTGTTGAACGCCCACTTCTCCCTTTACGAGCAAAACAGAAGGGCGCGGCCGTGGTTAACTGAACCATGCACCCATACACCTAGGTGAGTTACCTATCCTAGCTTTGTCTCCGTGAGCCCCAATACCTAATGTACTTACATTTTCGAACGGAGGTAATATGTCAGTAGCATGTAGTGTGATAAGCTTCTACTCAAGGCAACGGAGGCTTTGGGAGTTGATAGGGGATAAAAGTCAAAGAGGAGGACACAACGAAAGATTAAGTGGATTATTAACTGGTGCATGTTTACCGGTTTACCAGTTTTTTAACGGGTAAAGCGCTGCAATTGAGAATTTAAGACTGATGGTGTGCATCACAACTCCCAACTGCATTTTCATGTAGTTCAGGCAAGTCCGTACCATATCTCACTTGATGCTTGAAAGGACTTACGAGTTACGAAGTTGACCCTCACTGTGGAAATCTTTCGAGGGTGTGGAGGTCACCATTGCTGCATAGGAACATGCTTGGTTGCTTGCTTTTGCGCTCTTGTTTCTGGTTGGACGTTGCACGTCTCCATACCGTCTGTGTGTGTGCATGTGTGTTTTCTGTTTGTAATTACAGGAAAGACAACACGATTGGGGTCTATGGTGACTCGGTCACAGACTTATGGTCCATCGCATACAGTTCCCAGAGCCAGTTAGTCTTGGTAAAGCTTTCAGTGTGTGCGAACAGGCACATGTTAAGGTGAGCAGATTGGCCGGAGAAATGGACTTTGTGAGAAGTAGAACTTCTATGTGTGCTGCTAGGCTACGAATCCAGAAACAGAAGTGCCGCGAAAAGAGCAAGAGGATCAGAGGAGGCAAAGTGGCGTCCAGTACTAGTACTGTTATTACAGGCGTCAGGCCACTGAAGCTGTCGAAAACTTAGAAAAAGATCGAATAGTGGGCTCGTCACGCTGCTCCTGTCCATTATCTGTATCCAAGATAGCCTGTAAAGCTGAATGTTCCTCTTGTACACTCAAACGGCTCAATCTCCGAAGACTCCGATGATTCCTGCTGATTGAGGACTCCTTTTGTTTCACTTATCAAAGAAGCAGAAGCAACTGATAGGGCACCATTTGGTCCAGCTTGCATCTGGCACTATATCTGTAGTCGTACTGCAGCTCTTGGAATCAGAGATTCCTGTCTCTTCCATTAACTGATGGTTCTACTCCTTCCTCTTCAAGGTCTATCAATTTTTGTCTTAAGTTGAATCCTTGCAAGCTTAACCAAGTTTATAGAAAAAATATATCAACATCTCCAATACCAAATCAATATCAGTTGCACCATTATAAAATCAACATCAATAACTCTAGTAATGGATGAATTTGGAAATGGAACCATTCGTTACTGTCCATCCTGAGTGGACCATCATTCAAGTGATTGGCCACGCTGGGCGTATTTTCTCAAGGGCCCCGGAAGTCATTCTTTGTCAGTGACCTCCGACCTGGCATCGCCGTAAGAACAAGACTGTCACCTTCCATTACAGATGTGTACTCGCGTGGACTGTACCACCCGCTAGCATGTGTGATGTGTCGTCGAACGTCCTTAGAGCATCCCCACTCGTTGGCGCTCCCCACGCCCAAATCCGGCGAAATTTTCGTCCGGATTGGAGGAAGATTTGGCGTGGGGAGTAGTAGTTTCCCAGCCGCGTGCCCGGGCGAAGTCGACGATGCGAATTTTAAAAACGGAAACTTGACAAACTACGGCTAAATTCGGGTGAATATAGACTAAATTTAATGATATTTAGACTAAAACGGGAGGAGTTCATACATAGAGGCCGAATTCGACTATATTTCGAATTCGGCTAGGGGAATGCAAACGCTAATTTTAAAACACGGCGCTCTACATGCCGAAATGGCGGTAGAACACCGTGTAGTCGCCGTCGCCGTCGTCGTCGGAGCCGTCGTCGTTGGCCTTCGGTGCGCGCGGCCTGGCTGCTGCTGCCCTGGCCGGCGTCTCCCCACCCCGTAGGAGTTCCACCGCGTGTAGTTGTCGGGGTGGTGGCGCGGGTCGGCGCGCTCCTCGTCGGTCATCGTCATCCTCGCCTCCTCGATGGCGACGTCGAGGGCATGGCCTGCGCGGCGGCGGCGGGATCGGACGCCGCCGGCACTTAGCCGCCGGCCGCCTCCGGGAGGCCTCGTGTCCGGCGGGCGGGGGTACCCCGCACGGTGGAGGAGGTGCCCCTCCCACGTGTGCGGCGACCGGCGGGGGAAGCCGTTGTTGGCTGCGCCGTCGTCGTCGTAGAACGCCATCTTGGGAGTAGAGGGAGAGTGGAGGGAGAGTGGAGCACGGGGGTACGCCTCGCGGTGATCGGACCGGCGTATATAGGCGTGGCTGGCGCGGGGATTAAATGCCGCGTGGATTGCGACGCGTCCGCGGCGAGCTGGCCGGCGGCGGCCTTTAGTGCGCGCGGAAGACGATGCGTGCGCGGAAGACGACGACATTAACTCGCCGCGTGGCCGGCGAATGCAGGCCGGCGGCGAGGCTTTACGGCGCGCGGAAGACGATGCGATGAGGACGACGATCGGCTTCTCTCGCCGACAAGTTGGGGCCACCGGACGCGCGGGAAGTTTCCTCGCCGTTTCGCGCGCTTTCGTTTCGTCCGGAGTCCCCGAGCGCTCCCGGGGGCCGGGGATGTCGTGGGATCGCCGGATGGATTTAGGCCCAAATCCGGACGAAAACGAGGAACCGGGGGCGCGACTGGGCCGAATTTCGCCGTCCGGATGGAAAAAACGCTCGCCGGGGGCCTGTTCGGGGGGACGAGTGGAGATGCTCTTACGTCCACTTCGCCCTTTAGGAGCAAAACAGACAAGCACAAACATGGTTAACTGAACCATGCACCCGTATGTGCACCTAGTTGAGTTACCTCCCAACCCTAGCCTACCGCACCCCTCCTCCCAACCCTCCCACCGCCGCCGCCGCCAGCAGCGCCGCCGGGGCAAAGATCTCGGGGCGTGGCGGCGGCGGGGGCCTCCCCTCGTGGCGCGTCGGGAACGGCGGCCAATGGAGCCTCTCACGCGGCGGCCCTTCCGCCTCCCGGGGCGGCGGCGGTCGGATGAGGATGTAGGGGCGGCGCCGGCCCTCCCGGGGACGATCCAGCTGCGGGCTGCGGCCTCCCCGCCTCCCATCGGCGGCATGCCGGCGGTGGTGGCTGGTGGAGGCGGACAACGCCTTTCCCTCCGCCTCTCGCCGGTGAGGGGTGATGATCTTGGGCTTCTCCCGCGGTACGAGGACGCCCGGGGCAGCAGCCTTGGGTTCGACGGTGGAGGTGACCCTCTTCTTCGCCGGAGAGGATCGGCCTACGGTTGGTGGTGGTGGATCTATTGATCTATCACCGCGTTCCGGCGGCGAGATGGAGGAGCTTGGAAGCCGGCGATGGTGTCGCCGGTGGAGGGTTGGAGTGGCCAGCCCAGGGTGGTCGCCGACGTGGGGGTCCGACCTGAATAAAGGCGGCGGTCCTAGGGCCTCTCTTGCGTGATGAGAAGGACCTACCGGAGGCCTGGACTCGTGATCTGGCCGGAGTGTTGAGTTCCGGAAGGCTCCGCCGACGGATGTAACAGTGCTTTTGCATGGAGTTCGCTGGATCGGTGGTATTCGGTCGTGCGTACCCATGTTTTTATTCCGACCGATTGGTTCTGGAGGGAGCGGCGTGAAGCTCTTTTTCTGTGTTGACATCAAGTGACTATGGATCCATGATGAAAGTTGGAAGAAGAGAATTTCATGAAGGCCGGAGGGGAGGACTAGCTAAGGGAGGTTCAAGTCTCCGCGTTGTTGAGGGACTTGCTTGGTGTTCCGGGCTTCACAGCAGCGGTATGAAAGTGGGGGCGACATCACGGGTGAAGTACGAGTCCTACCTTTCGGGGTGAAAACCCAAGGTCTGGCCTTAACTGGTTGTGCCTGGCAATGACCTTGTTGGAGGCATTGTTTTGAGAGCGGGGACTATCTTCAGGGTGAAACCTAAGATCTTTGATCGGGCGATGACGGTGTTAGAGCACTGTTTCCTTCTTGGAGGCGTCGTTTTTGAAGAGTCTGTTTTTCAGGTGTTGTCTTGGCGGTGGATGTATTGCTGTTGTTAGGCCCGAGATACTGTAGCGGGACTTTTGTTTCTTAGTTTTCTTTTCGTTTTTTGGCTGTGTGCATCCGTAGTGCCATTAGGGTGGTGCGTTGTTGCAGAGGCTGGGTGTATTTGGTATCTTTTGATATTAATATATTTCCTTTATCGAAAAAAAGTTGAGTTACCTATCCTAGGTTTGTCCCGGTGAGCCTAAGTTCATAGTAACTATGTCGGTAGCACGTAGCTTGCATGATAAGCTTCTCCACAAGACAATCGTGGCTTTGGGAGTTGACAGGGGAGGGAAAAAATCAAAGAGGACGACACAAACAAGAGATCGAGTGGGTTACTAACTGGTGCATGTTTCCCGGTTCACCAGTTTTTTAACTGGTAAGGCGGTGCAATTAAGACCGATGGTGTGCGTCCCAACTACATTTTCATGTACTTTGGACAAGTATGTACTGGGTTTTTTTTTGTGTAGTTAAGATTCGAGATTCTTGTAGATGAGATGCAACATCGTTTTTTTCGTGTGCAGTTGAAACATGTTTTAGCTGAATGAGTTTCTCAAATGCACTTCAAAAGACTAGTAAAAGTTTACCACGGAGTCGCTTTCAAGAATAATGCTATCTAATTATCTTTAACAAGCCAAAGATCCACACTTAGTTGGTATTGACAGAAAAACGCAGTTGGATCTCCCAGAAATGGAATGTAGTGACTCTGAGCACATACCTCTCGACTGCATAGCCCGCTGGAGGTGTTTTTCACTTGATGAAGACATCCCAAAATGCTTGAAAGGACTTACCAAGTTGACCCTCACAGTGGAGATCTTTCGAGGGAGTGGAGGTCACCATTGTTGCATACGAAACATGCTTGGTTGTTTGCTTTTGCGCTCTTGTTTCTCGTTGGCCGATGTACCTTCATACTGTCTGTGTGTTTTCTACCTTCATACTGTGTGTGTGTTTACTGCTTCTAATTACATACAGGAAAGATAGCCAACTTCGTCCGTTCCCCTTCGCTCGTGGCCTCAGGCGATTAGGGTTAACTGCCTCCCGTGGGCGGCCGCCTCCGATCTGGCCGCCTCTGTGGCCTTCGGGCCATGGAGGTGGGGCAGATCGCGGCCCTCGTCGGCGGGAGGGCTCCGTTTCCCAGTTTTGGGAGCTTCGTTTTTCGTCTTTAGGGCTTTTGTTTGTAGGGGCAGTGCTCAGGTGGTGGTGGCAGCGCCTCGTGCAATAATATTTCCCCGGCTTCAACCCTATCTCGACGGCGACGTCGAGAAGCTTGTGGGTATGGTGTGGTCTTCGAGGATTTTGTCTGGCTGTGGGGATCTTCGGATCGTCAAGGAGCTTCATCGGCAGTTCATCCTACTTCTTCGTCTCCGGGACGGATGTGGTCTTTTCGATCCGTTCGGCGACTTCCCGTCCGCAATCAACAACGTCAGGCTGGCTCAGGGAGGAGCGGTAGCGGCGGCGCGCCGTCGACACGGTCCAGAGGCTGAAGATGAAGGGCTTCTCAAGGATCTCGTTGTAATTTTCGTTGTTCTTGAGCTGCTTTGTACTGTTCGGTGTTTCTTTTAATGCCAGTGTCCTATTCGCAAAAAAAAAAATTACGTACAGGAAAGATGAATACGATTGTGGCCTATGGTGACTTGGTGACAGACTTATGGTCCGTCGCAGACAGTTCCCAGAGCCAATTAGCTAGTCTTGGAAAAGTTTCAGTGTGTGCGAACAGGCACATGGTAAGAGTATGTCTAACAGACCTCTTATTTTTCTGCCCCTTAAAACGCGAGTAGAGGGCCCTGTATTTACATTCGTCGGCCGAAAACTCTTCCGAGCTAGCAGACCCTGTATTCCTAAACTGTAAAAGAGTATATTCCTAAAATATGCCAAATTAATTTGTTTTCTTTTTTTCCTCATCTTCCTCCTCTGGACACTGCACACCACGGCCCCAATCGCGAACGCCCCCGCGCCCACCCGCCATGGCCTGGCCTCCGGCCGGCCCTGCCCCCGCCCCCGCACCGGCCTCCGGCCGCCCCTGCCCCCGCCCCCGCACCGAACTCCGGCCACACCCGCCCGCCACAACCCCGTCGCGCGGCGCCCCGCCCCGCCCGCCACGGCCGGAGCCTCCGGCCGCCCCCGCCCCCGCCGCCGCAGCCCGGCCTCGAGGCCGTCCGCGCCCGCCACGGCCTGCTGCTGCTCGTCGCGCCCTCCGGCCTGCTGCTGCTCGTCGCGCCCTCCAGCCTGCTGCTACTCGTCCCGCCATGCCCAGCACCGCCCTCCGGCCGCCATGGCCCCATGGCGCGACGCCGCCCCGGCCACGACCGACGCGAGGCACGGACGATTTCCTGAAAATTCAGCCCGCCACGAGTGGGGGGTTCGCCCTGTATTCAGCTTCCCACCCTGTACTTGTAAGGGGCGAGGAGCCGCCCCGTAGGCAAAACTGTAAAAATTCGATACCGGGGGCTGATTTACGGGGTCTGCTAGACGGCCGGGTAGAGCTCTACCTCGTATATCGGCGTTTATTTTACGGGGTTGGGGCTTTTAGGGGGTCTGTTAGACATGCTCTAAGTTGAGCAGATTGGCCGGAGAAATGGACTTGGTGAGAAGTAGAACTTCTACGTCTGTTGCTAGGCTACGAAACCACAAACAAAAGTGCCGTGAAACGAGCAAGAGGATGAGAGGAGGCAAACTGGCGTCCAGTACTACTAATGTTATTACAGGCGCCAGGCCACTGAATCTGTCCACAACTTAGCAAAAACAGAACTGCTAAAAGAACAGTGGGCGTCTCACGCTACTCCCTGTATCCAAGATAGTCTGTGAAGCTGAATGTTGTGCTTGTACACTCAAACAACTGAATCTCCAAAGATTCCAATGATTCTGCTGATCGAGGACTCCTTTTGTTTCACTTGCCAAAGAAGGCAGCAGCGACCGATAGGGCACCGTTTGGTTCAACCTGCATCTGGCGCTATATCTGCAGATGTACTCCAGCTCTTGGAATCAGGGATTCCTGTCTCTTCCGCATAACTGATGGTTCTACTCCTTCCTCTTCAAGGCCTATCAAATTTTGTCTTAAGTTGAATCCTTGTAGGCTTAACCAAATATGTGGAAAAAACATTAGCATCTCAAGTACAAAATCAATATTAGTTGCTCCATTATAAAATCAACATCGACAACTCCAGTAATGGATGAATATGGAAATGGAACCATTTGTTACTGTCCGTCCTGAATGGACCATCATTCAAGTGATTGGCCACGCTGGGCGTATTTTGTCAAGGGCCCCAGAAGTCATTCTCTGTCAGTGACCTCCGACCTGGCATCGCCATAAGAACAAGACTGTCACCTTCCATTACAGATGTGTACTCGCGTGGACTGTACCACCTGCATCGTAGGCTAGCTAGCTTGTGTGATGTGTTGTCTAACATCCACTTCTCCCTTTACAAGCACAGACCGGCAGGACCGTGGTTAACTGAACCATGCACCCATATGTATCTAGATGAGCTACCTATCCTAGGTTTGTCCCGGTGAGCCTAAGTTCATTTTTTTTTGAGAAACACATTACAAACGCAGACGCTCACATACACGCGCATACACTCACCCCTATGAACGCACACATGCACACCCTACCCCTATGAGCACCTTCGGAAGACTGAGCCGGCGGATTGGATCTTGAAATTGACGAAGTCACCATAGGCGCATCGCTGTCGACGGGAACGTCGCCTCCCACTGAATGAATATTCCGCCTTTATGAGACAAACAGATGTCAAACCTGAGGTTTGAACTCTGGTGGGCTGGGGGTACAACTACCCTCCTAACCACCCAACCTCAGATTGGTTCTCTGGTAAGCCTAAGTTCATACTACCTCCGTTTCAAGGAATAAGGCGCCCTCGTTTTACGAGCTTTTTATTTGACCAAGAATTACTTTAAATAGATAAAGATTGTTTATATAAAATTAGCATCATTAAAAAATGCTTTTCAATACGAATCCAACGATACTATATACATACAATATAATCAAGAATTTGTTGCTCAACTTTTACGGTCAAAATTCGTCTTGAAATTCGTGTGCGCCTTATTCTTTGAAACGGAGGTAGTACTAGCATGTAGTGTGCATGATAAGCTTCTCCTCAAGACAACGGTGGCTTTGGGAGTTGACAGGAGAGAAATAATCAAAGAGGACGGCACAAACAAGAGATTAAGTGGATTGCTAAATGGTGCATGTTTACCGGTTTACCAGTAAAACAGTGCAATTAAGTCTGATGGTGTGCGTCCCAGCTGCATTTCCGGGTTTTTTTTTCGTGCAGCGATTCGGGATTTGTATATATGAAATGCACCTCAACTGCCATTTTTGTGCAGTTGAAACATGTCTTAGCTCAATGAGTTTCTCAACTACACTTCAAAAGACTAGTAAATGTTTACCACAGAGTCGCTTCGAAGAATAATGCTATCTAATTATGTTTCACGAGCCAAAGATCCAAATTTAGTCGGTATTGACAAAAAAAAAATACAGTTGCCTCACAGAGATGGAATATAGAGATTCTGAGCAAATATCCCTCGACTGCATATCCCGCTGGAGGTATTTTTCACTTGATGATAACATCCTAAGATGCTTGAAAGCACTTATGAAATTGACCCTCAAAGTTGAGATCTTTCGAGGGCATGGAGGTCACCGTTGTTGCATACGAAACATGTTTGGTTGTTTGCTTTTACGCTTTTTTTTTTCTGGTTGGACGATGCACCTTCGTACTGTGTGTTTACGTGCTTGTTTTCTGTTTGTAATTCGGTTCACGTCTGGTTCCCGCAACTAGCATAACTCTCTTCTACCCTCTTCCAGTTACAGAAAAGATGATCACATTTGGGGTGCAAACTTCATGTTATTAGCCAACACAACCAAAAATTCGAACTGATGAAAAAAGAAATTGCAATCCACTTATACATACATAAACATGGGGTATATGGTGACTTGGTGCCAGACCGATACGGTACTGTAATACATGAGTTATGCTAGTTGAGCAGATGGTGAGCAGATGGCCAGAGAAATGGACTTTGTGAGAAGTGGAACGTCTATGTGTGCTCCTAGGCGACGAATCCAGAAAGAGAAGTGCGGTGAAAACTTAGGCAAAACAGAACTGCTAAAAGAACAGTGGCGCGTCACACTGTTCCTGTCCGTTACCTATATCCAAGATAGTATGTGAAGCAGAATATTGTGCGGAAATTCAATTCGGCTCCCGGGTGCGTATGCTCCCTCTACCAACAAAACATATTTCAAAGTGTGGAAAAAATTTGACAAAAAATTCTACATGTACATCTCCATAATATATATGTGCGGGTCAAGTTTCACGAAAAAATAATATTTTGTGTGACCTATGCAAAAAAGAGAAAACTTATCCTGTGAAAAGCATTGTTTTAAGCACTGAATTTTTTCTTTTTTACACAGGCCACATGATAAGTCCATTTTTTATGAAACGACTTTGTGAGCGCGTAGCATGTACGTGCGAATTTTTTGTTTCAATTTTTTAGAAATTTAAAATGTGTAAGATGCATTTTAAAATATAAGGAGCATATGCTCCCATGTTCCAAAACACCACTCCTAATATTGTGGTTGTACACTCAAACAACTGAATCTCCGGGGACTCCGATGATTCCTGCTGATTGAGGACTCCTTTTGTTTCACTTGCAAAAGAAGGCAGCGGCGACCGATAGGGCACCATTTGGTCCACCTTGCATCTGGCTCTATATCCGTGGAAGTACTCCAGCTCTTGGAATCAGAGATTTCCTGACAGTTCTACTCCTTCCTCTTCAAGGCCTATCAGATTTTGTCTTAGGACATCTCCAGCGGCGCGACGCAAACGGTCGCTGAGCGGTTGTTTTCGTCCGACGTGACCGGAAATGCGTCTGGGGCCTGTTCCAGCGGGGCGACGCAAAGTGACCGGGCCGTTCGCGGAGACGCAAACCTGGCCCAAATATGCGCCAGGTTTGCGTCTCCGCGGACGCTCGACGGTCGCTCCGAGCGTTCTCCATTTCTTACCCGGTCCCGCATGTCAGGGACTGCGAAATCGACCGCTTCGATTTGCTTCTTGTTCCCCTTCTTGTTCCCCTTCTTTCCTGCCCTAGTGCGACGGCACCACCCCCACCCCTAGTGCCACCGTACGGCCGTAGCGCCGCAGTAGTCGGCGTCGGCTCCGTTCTTGCCGCGCGGGAGAGCAGGAGCGTGCTCCGCCGCGTACGTGCCGGCTGTTTTCGGCCGAAACGCTCCCGGTTGCGCCGCCCTTCCGCGCCGCCCACGACCTGTTCGGTCAATTGCGCCGGTAGGTTTCTACTCGTGTTTTCGGCGCTATTGTGCGCGGCCATTGATCCGCAATTTGCACCCACGCAGATGGACATGTGGCAGATGTTGGACAAGTTCCGCGCGGAGGTTGTCGACTCCTCTTCCGATGAGGAGTCCGATGAGTCCACGCAGACATTGGCAACTACTGCGGCCTCCATGATCCACGAGTTCACCTCTAACCCGGGACCGCAACACCGGGGCTCTGTGAAGGGGCGCTCCAAAAACCTGCCGCGCAACAGAGTGGAAGGGCAGGCCCGCCTCCACAAGGACTACTTCCACCTCACCAATCCGATCTTCCCGGAAAAATATTTCCGGCGCCGATACTGAGATGTCAAGGGACCTGTTCTTGGTCATTCTACGGGGCGTCAGAAACTACGACCCCTACTTTCAATGCAGGCGCGATGCAACAGGTGCGTTAGGCTTCACCTCCTACCAAAAATGCTCCGCAACTATTCGCATGCTCTCATATGGAATGGCTGCGGATATATTCGATGAGTATCTTCGAATGGGTGAGAGCACCTGTCTTGAGGCCATGTACAGGTTTTGCCGAGCCGTGATTGCCGTGTTCGGAGAGTATTACTGTAGGGAGCCAAGCTGTTGAGGATACAAGGCGCCTCCTGTCTATCAACGAGTCTAGAGGCTTCCCGGGAATGATTGGCAGCATAGATTGCATGCACTGGGAGTGGAAAAACTGTCCATTTTGATGGCAGGGTGCGTACAGCGGGCATGCGGAGGGAACAACTGTCATTCTTGAAGCTGTCATATCTCAAGATTTATGGATTTGGCATTCATTCTTTGGCATGGCCGGTTCCAACAATGACATCAATGTGTTGCACCGGTGATCATGCAAGGCAAAGCTCCCCGGGTGAGCTATGAGATCAATGGAAATGCATATGACAAGCCATATTATCTTGCTGATGGCAGCTACCCTGACTGGGCCACATTGGTGAAGACTGTCCGTAATCCAAACTCCGAGAAGACGAGAAGGTTTGCGAAGATGCAAGAGGCTTGCAGGAAAGATGTGGAGCGCGGGTTTGGTGTGCTCCAAGCTCGGTGGGCAATTGTCCGTCACCCGGCAAGAACATGGTCGCTGAAGACCATGCATGAGGTGATGACATGCTGCGTGATCATGCACAACATGATCGTTGAGAACGAGCGTCCTGATGGCCGCAATGAGAACCAATGGGATTTGCAAGATGAGTTGGTTGCGCCACTTCCTGGAGCTTCATCTTGGCAGGACTATCTACATAGGAATGTAGAAGTCACTGACGAGAACGTCTCCAAACAGCTGCAAACGGATCTGATTGAGCATCAATGGACATTGGCTGGCCATGCCGATCATGCCTAGACTTTGATTGACACGGTGCACCACTTCCTGGAGCTTCATCTTGGCAGGACTATCTTATTTGCATGCAGACTTTTTATAATTTAAATGTAATAACTATGACTTCGTTGAATATTATTTTATTGTTTCGAAACTTCATATTTCATGCAAACGCGGAAATGCGTCGCGCCGCTGGAGCCACCCCAAGGTGCAAACGGACGCGCGGACAAAAACGATCTGTCTCGCGTCCGCCGCGCGACGCAAACGGACATTTCGGACGTCCGAAATGCGTCGCGCCGCTGGAGATGCCCTTAAGTTGAATCCTAAGATATCAACATCTCCAATGACAAATCAATCAGTTGTTCCATTATAAAATGTGTTTCTGTAGTGTGGTATTTATCGGAAATTCAATTCGGCTCCTGGGTGCGTATGCTCCCTCTACCAATAAAACATATTTCGAAGTGTGGAAAAAATTTGACAAAAAATTCTAGATGTACATCTCCATAATATATGTGTATGCGTCAAGTTTCACGAAAAAATAATATTTTTTGTGGCCTAGGTAAAAAAGAGAAAACTTATCATGTGAAAAACATTGTTTTCAGCACTGAATTTTGTCTTTTTTACACACGTCACATGATAAGTTCATTTTTTATGAAACAACTTTGTGAGCGCGTAGCACGTGAAGATGTACGTGCGAATTTTTTGTTTCAATTTTTTTGAATTTTAAATATGTGTAAGATGCATTTCAAAATATAGGGAGCATATGCTCCCATGTTCCAAAACACCACTCCCAGTATTTATTTGGTAGTATTATCTATGTGGACGGTTGGTCCAGGCAACTTTCCCCCCAGATAGCTCTCAGCTCGCTACAGTGTTTTGGGAGTCTTTTCAGGAGGACCGGGCTCCTCTCGAGCCCCTCTCGCCGGATTAGCTGGCCGGAGGCGGCAAAGGAGTGGCGCCGGGGTAGATTTAGGTTGTTTTTCTTGTTGTAGTTGGCTTTAGGGCATCTCCAGCGGGCCGACGCATTTCGGACGTCCGAAATATCCGTTTGCGTCGGCCCGCGGACGCGTTGTGGCCCAGGGCGACCGTTTGCGTCGGGAGTAGCTCCAGCGGTGCGGACGCATATTTTATCCCGGGACAGCGTCAATGTCGCTAATGGCGTTTTACGTCCCGTCGAGGACTGCCGCCGGCGATTAACTGTTCCCGCGCGACGACGATCGTTCCCGCGGCGCCCAATACATTGGCAAGTTTCGCCGGCGTTTCGCGCGCGGGAAACGCCCTGCGCGCCAACGCCGTTTCCCGCCCCGCCGTGGCTATATATGGTGGACACCGGCGGGGGCGACGGGCACACCTCAAGCTACCATCCATCCATGGCCGACCACATGAATTGGGAGCACGTTGTTCACATGTGCCGCCAGCTCCACCCGGAGGAGGAGGAAGACGAGGTAGCCGCCGCCGGTGTTGAGCGCAGCAGCTGGACTCGGAGGTGGCGGCGGCGGAGGCGGAGGTCGCGGAGGCGGAGGCGGCAGAGCGCGCGGAAGGGCGCCTCGCGGCGACCAGGGCGGAGATCGCCAACGCCATGGCCGAGCTCGCCGACGCCAGGGCCGAGCTCGCGGAGGCGCGGGAGGCCATCGCGGCCCCTCCGGCCGACGCCGTCATCCAGGACATCGCGGACGACGATGTTCCCGTGCCCATGCGCTTCGAGTGCACCGGTGACCGGCTGGTTCTGCTCGCGTCCTTCGAGTCCCTGGCTGGGGGCGCCCAGCGCCGTCAAGCTTGGCTGGCGGAGGAGGAAGCCCACAGCTATGCGATGGCCATGGCTGGGGGCACTACTAGGAAAAGGGCTATAGCTGCACGGAAGGGTGCCGGCGCGCCATCATTGACGCGCGCCGGTGGCAAAATACCGCCGGCGAGCCATGTTAGGCCGCACCGGCGAAGAACCTATACTGCCGGCGCACAAGAAAATTTAGTGCGCCGGGAATAAAATTCGAAGAGTTCTGGCCGGAAACAGAAAATATGGGCACCTTACCCCGGCGCACCTCTATGGTGGTGCGCCGGTGGTAGACAATTTACCACCGGCGCACCACCATAGAGGTGCGCCGGGGGTAAGTTGCCTAGATTTTTCTCTCCACCCCACCCACGGGAATCGCCTTTTCGGTTTTCGAAAAAATAATAGAAAATGATAGAAAATTCAAAAAATAAAATCCTTTGAAATGCCCATGTAATATGTGATCTAGTTTTAGGGAAAATTTGAAAATTTGAATTTCGATGTATTATGCAAAATGGCGTCATCTTTCGGTAAAACGGGATTTCTGGTTGCATACGACCTCCGATGAAAAACTTTTTTATATCAAAATCGATCTACGCGAAATTTCCTATTCGAATTCAACGGCCTGGATTCGTCAAATGGAAAACAGAAACAGGACTTTTTTCAGATTTAAGATTTGGGTGAAAAAAAGAAAAAAAATTACCCCCGGCGCACCACCCTACTTGGTGCGCCGGCAGTAACCTAGGCTATATATGCCAAACCAGCCCGGTGCACCTTCTCTCTCTTCCATTTCCCCCATCTTCTCTTTCACTTCTCCTCCTCCTCCTCCTCTCTTCCTCCCTCCGACCACCTTCTCTTCTCCTCCATTTTTCCCCTCTTCTACCTTCTTACCCCTCTAATCCCTCCCTCCCGCGAGCACCTCCTTAAGCTACTCACCGGAGCACCTCCTCAAGATACTCCCCACAGCACCTCCTCAAGCTATCTCACCGGAGCACCTCCTCAAGGTACTCACAGGCGAGCACCTCCTCAAGCATCTCGCCGGCGAGCCCCTCCTCAAGCATCACCTCCTCTCACCCCTGGTTCAGCCACCTCCTCTCACCCCGACGATCACCGACGACCACACCGGCAACCACTTCCTCTTTGCAAGCAGATGACCACGGTGGCGGCGGTACATCTCCAAGGCACGACCTAGAACTTGACCTACGACCTAGAACACGACCGACCTAGATCTAGATCTAGATCTAGATCTGCTTTTTTTGAATCCTGGAAAACATACCGCCGGCGCACTAGGCTGGTGCGCCGGTGATAAATCGAGTTACCGCCGGCGAACAAGATGGTGCGCCGGCAATAAGCCTTTACCACCGGCCCGTTCGCACCGGCGAGCGCTGATGCGTCGGCAGTAGTGCTTTTTGGTGCGCCGGCAATAAGCCTTTTCCTAGTAGTGGGGGTTAATGTGCTCCGACCTGGACTCGCTCCAGCGTAGAGGCCCTTCTCCCGCGCGGGTCGAGCAGGAGAACCGGGAGCTGGAGGTCGCCATCGCCGCCAGGGACGAAGCTGTGGCGGCGGCTAGGGACAGGGCCCGCTTTGTCACCGACGTGGCGGCGATCCTGGCGGCGGTCCAAGCAGAGGAGGACGCGGCGGCGGCGGTCCAGGCGGCAGCGGAGGAGGAGGCCCGGGCGGCGGCGGCGGTCCAGGCGGCGGCAGAGGAGGAGGAGGCCCGGGCGACGGCGGAGGCGGTGGCTACCAAGGTGGCCTTTGCGACGGTGACGGCCCTGTGGGACAGCTCCCTGGCCGAGGCCCTCGAACGCCGCAGGCGGCAGGACGGGATGTCCGTTCGCCGGCGGGCGTGGCGCGCGGAGTGCAAGAAGCGCTCCCGCTTCGACGACGGCGCCGGCCCATCCGGCGGCCAGTAGTAGGGCGCGCGACTGCGAGTAACCGAGGCCGGTGTAGGCCGCGCGACGGCGAGTAGGTACGGCGGTTGTAGTTTTAGGTTAACTCGACTAACCATCTCTGTAAAGATGGTCCTTTTGGCCAATCAATAGTAATGAAAAAATATTTTGCTTACCTAGTCATTGCCGACCGGGCCCGGATGTACCCAACGCGGACATTTTCCGCGACCGCCGAGTGTCCGCGGAGACGCAAACCTGGCGCATATTTGGGCCAGGTTTGCGTCTCCGCGGACGGCCCGGTCACTTTTCCCCCGCTGGAACAGGCCCCAGACGCATTTCCGGTCACGGCGGACGAAAACGGTCGCTGAGCGTCCGTTTGCGTGTCGCCGCTGGAGATGCCCTTATGCCGTAGTTGGCTTCTATGCCGTAGTTGGCCGCCTGTGCCGTAGTCGGCCGCTGTGCCGGGAGTTCAACAGCAGATCTTGCTGGCTTGATCTGCTGCTGGCTTCTCCTGCTTGTCTTCGTCGAGATGCTCCTCCGGTCGGAGCTGATGGCGTTGGGCAAGGTGGAGTTCCGCTCCGTCAATAAGGCCGTGGTGCTGGTGCTGGACCCGGTTTCATCTTCTTTCTTCGTCGGCAACGGATCTTCTCTGCTCTCTCTGGTCGGCCGTGGTGGCGGGAGGAAGGAGAAGAGTAGCTCGGTGGCTTTTCGAAGGGAGATGAGAGGCAGGGGCTCGGCGGAGTCTGCTCCTGCTGCAGCAGCTTCTAAGCGACGGCACGTTTTTGCCGCCGCTATCTCTGGCCATGGGAATGGCCCTGCTGCCCTCGAGCTTGTCTGCTTGAGGATCTTCAACCTCCATCGGAGGAATCTTCGAGGCCTCGTCGCGTCTGTGCAAGTTCGTGTTCCCCCAAGTGGTGCTCTCCCCGGTGGGAGCAAGGATGGCTACGGCGAGTTGCCTGTCTTCATCGGCGGCGAACCTGTCCTTGATCGCGTTTTTGGGACTCTTTCTAGGGTGCTCTGTGCAAAATTTACGGACTGTGCTGTAATTTTCTCTTTCTTCAAGGTCCTTCTTGTAATTCTGTACCCACCGCCGTATAAATGCAGACTCTAGCCCCTTCGGGGCCTCTCTTGTTCAAAAAATGTGGACGGTTGATCCATATTAATCTGTCAATTTTATAAAGATTTGACTTAAGAAAAAAAAAAGAATAGACCTTGTAAGCTGAGACTGAGATAGTATTAAAATACTGTGTCCAATTTAGAGGTGCCCAGGAAGAGTGGACAAGCAAGCAGCGCCAAGAGCGTCTGGTGACCACATCAGGGATCGTCAATTAGCACTCTCCCAGCACTTGCAGAGAGTGTAACCAACTTCTTGCATCTTACTGTCGAGCATTAGTGATATAAAACTAGGCGATCTTGATCCGGTTTCGTTGGATTAGATCTGGCACTAATAATAAGGGGTGCCGCCAAAAAGGGGAAGAGTGGGAATAAATTACATAACAAGATCTGATTACACGGAAGAGATGAAGAGAAGTTAACATGCAGAAGGGGAGAAAACTAGGGGCGAAAAAGAACATCTGAACATGCAGCCCATGCATCTGGACAACTTGCACCATTGCCACCAACTGAGCAGTGAATCTCAGATCTGAATCAAGAGAGGCAAACAAATGTACATAGCGTCCAGATTTGGATGGACTACAACTTCCAGCTCAGAGCTGTGCATGCCCCCGGCGGGGTCGTAGGTAGATCCGATCGTTGCACCGATCCGCCGAGGCCTGCCGGTGCAGAACAAAACAAATATGCCTGACGCTTGCAGCTACCAACTGGGGTTAAACAAACTGTTCCTGACCCAGCGCAATTCCCGAAAATGCCTGACACGATCGATCGGCGCAGAATAATGCAGAGCACGCACTTGCACTTCCCACGAGGGTGCCTCTTCCCGTGGATCCCGTCCGCCCGCCTCCATGTTTTCTACATGTATAGGCTTCTTTAGTCAGAACACAGCTGACGGTCGATCCTTCAGCGCCACAGATCTGGAAGGTTTATTTCTTGTCTTTGCCTGCCTACACACACAGCCCTGGCTTTTGGCACCCCTTCATTCCTTCATTCCACCATTGCTGCTCCAGCTTTCTATATAAGCCGTGCACCTCACTTGCTCAGGTCGTGCAGCAGTGAGGGCGCTGGCTTAAGCTAGCTTTTCCTCACTTTCCTCCAGGCGAGCTAGGGACCAATGGCGTCCGCCGCTGGTACTAGCGGAGCCAATGCCAGCCTCGCCGACCCGCTGCTGGCCAGTGCCAGGAAGCCGGTCGGCGCGAAGGGCAAGTACTGGGAGGCAGCAGACAAGGAGGCGCGGCGCGCCGCCAAGGAGAGTGGCGGCGAGGACGGCAGGCCCCTGCTGTTCCGCACGTACAAGGTCAAAGGCGCCCTCCTGCACATCTACAGGTATATGATGAGATGGGTGCTGGTGCTTCTAACAGGAAAAATTATGCTAATGGTATCAGTTTGATCAAGTAAAGCATACTTTTGTCCTGGTTCGGTCATTTATGCAAATACACAACCTTTTTTTTGTTTGTGCGGGGAAATACCGAAATGCACATCTACCTGCGTCCATCTTACTGATACAACCTGCCTGTTGACTTACATAATCTACTCATATGCAGGGCGCTGATCTTCATACGCCTAATTGCCGTCCTCCTCTTCTTTGGATGGCGCATCAAGCACAACAACTCCGACATCATGTGGTTTTGGACAATGTCTGTCGTCGGGGATGTATGGTTCGGGTTCTCCTGGCTGCTTAACCAGCTCCCAAAGTATAACCCTGTCAAAACCATACCTGATATTGCCGCCCTTAAGCGGCAATACGATCTCCCAGATGGTACATCTAGCCTCCCTGGCATAGATGTCTTTGTCACCACTGCTGACCCGATTGATGAGCCAATACTATACACCATGAACTGTGTCCTCTCTATCCTCGCTTCCGACTATCCCGTTGATAGGTACGCCTGCTATCTCTCAGATGATAGCGGAGCACTAATCCAATATGAGTCCTTTGTTGAGACCGCAAAGTTTTCTACTTTGTGGGTCCCATTTTGCCGGAAGCATTGCATCGAGCCAAGAGCCCCGGAAACCTACTTTGAACTAGAGGCACCATTGTACACTGGAACGGCGCCAGAGGAGTTCAAGAATGATTATAGCAGTGTACACAGGGAGTATGGTGAATTTAAAGAGCGCTTAGACTCGCTGTCTAGTGCCATTTCCAAGCGTTCCGATCTTTACAATAGCATGAAGACCGATCAAGGAGATGCAAAGGCCACTTGGATGGCAAATGGGACGCAATGGCCAGGAGCGTGGATTGATACAACAGAAAACCATCGAAAAGGACATCATGCTGGCATCGTTAAGGTACTCCACTTATAACAGTTCATCCAATTTAGTTATTCCTTACTGATAACTTAATTTATGAGCATACTTCTCCAACTTGTCGAGGAGACTTTTGACTTATGAATATGTTGATTATTGTAAACAGGTTGTGTTGGACCATCCGACCCGTGGGCACAATCTTGGTTCACAAGCAAGCACCCACAGCCTCAACTTCACCAACACTGATGTGCGCATTCCGATGCTTGTATATATCTCTCGCGGAAAGAGCCCAAGCTATGACCACAATAAGAAAGCTGGTGCCTTGAATGCGCAATTGCGTGCCTCTGGACTACTCACCAATGCACAATTCATCATCAACTTCGACTGCGACCACTACATCAACAACTCTCAAGCCCTGCGTGCAGCTATCTGCTTCATGCTAGATCAACGAGAAGGTGATAATACTGCCTTCGTTCAGTTTCCTCAACGCTTCGACAATGTTGATCCGTCTGACCGGTATGGAAACCACAACCGTGTCTTCTTTGATGGCACAATGCTTGCCCTCAATGGTCTCCAAGGGCCATCTTACCTCGGCACTGGTTGCATGTTTCGCCGCATTGCGCTCTATGGCATTGACCCACCTCATTGCAGACAGGACAACATCGTAGTTGAAGCTAGTAGGTTTGGTAGCTCCATACTCTTCCTAGATTCTGTGTCAAAAGCCATAAACCAAGAAAGGTCTACCATACCACCAACCCTCAGTGAAACATTTCTAACAGAGATGGAAACAGTTGTGTCAGCTTCACACGATAAAGAGTCTGGGTGGGGCAAGGGCGTTGGGTACATATATGACATAGCCACAGAAGATATAGTTACTGGGTTTCGCATCCACGGGCAAGGTTGGCGCTCCATGTACTGTACAATGGAGCGTGATGCCTTCTGTGGCATTGCACCAATCAACTTGACAGAGCGCCTCCACCAAATTGTGCGTTGGTCTGGTGGATCTTTAGAAATGTTCTTCTCACGCAATAACCCACTCATTGGCGGTGGTCGGCTCCGAATCCTTCAGCGTGTCTCCTACCTCAACATGACAGTCTACCCAGTCACATCACTTTTCATCCTACTCTACGCTCTCAGTCCAGTGATGTGGCTAATCCCTGACGAAGTATATATTCAGAGGCCATTCACCCAATATGTTGTGTACCTTCTCGTGATCATTCTGATGATTCATATAATTGGATGGCTCGAGATAAAATGGGCTGGAATCACATGGCTGGATTACTGGAGGAACGAACAGTTCTTCATGATCGGGTCGACGAGCGCATACCCAACAGCGGTGTTACACATGGTGGTAAATCTCCTCACAAAGAAGGGTATACACTTCAGAGTTACTTCGAAGCAAACAGCCGCCGACACCAATGACAAGTTTGCCGACTTGTATGACATGCGATGGGTACCAATGCTAATCCCGACAGTAACCGTCTTGATTGCCAATGTTGGTGCCATCGGTGTAGCCATGGGTAAAACTGCAGTATACATGGGAGCGTGGACAATTGCACAGAAGACACATGCTGCACTGGGTCTGCTCTTCAATGTGTGGATCATGGTGCTGCTCTATCCGTTTGCATTGGCCATCATGGGACGGTGGGCAAAGAGACCAGTCATCCTAGTCGTCTTGTTGCCAGTTGCCTTTGTAATAGTTTGCCTTGTATATGTCACTGTTCATATCTTACTTGGTGGGATTGTTACATTTTAGCTAGATGATACAGTAGAAACCATTGTACTGTTTAGGTTCTGTAGTAAGATGGGAACCAATATGTTCCTTATATCAAATAAACCACTGTAATGTTTCCACTTTGTAATAATTAATAGAGAATGGTTGTAAATTTAGAACTTCGCAGCTAATGTTACACGTATTTGGTTGAAAGTAGATTCCATTAAACTGCTAACCTGATGACTTTGACGTGACTGAAAATACGAAGAGTCCAAGTGATCAATACTAACTATCAATTCATACAGCATCACCCTACATTCTCTTTTTTGTTTGCGGGGCACCCTACATGCTCCTACCAGAAAAATAAAACTGTGCACATTTGACCAATCAATTGGAAGGCAGCAAGGCGTTCTGGATCTTGCAATCTTTGAGTCACATATGTAGAAATACAACTTTTACTATGGTTGGGGATTTTAGGAACCGTCCAAGCTAGTTAATCCGACGGTAGAAAAAATAGAAGTACTAGAAAGTACTGAAAAATAAATAGTGGAAAGTACCGAAAAGTACTGGAAATATTTGTTTGCTAAAAAGATAGATAGGTAATTTCGCCCGTTCTCTCGATCTCATTCCCGACCCGGCCGTCTCCTCCTCAGTTCCCCTCCGGCCGGCGCCGACGCGCACCGGCGTAGTCGATTCCCTTTGTCCGGCTTGAGCAGGTGTTCTTGCCGCGGCGGCGACCGTCTTCCTGTCATGCAGCGCACCATCTTCCTCGAGGCCGCCCTTGGCGCCGACCGCTACCTCTCCTCCCTCACCACAATCCCCGACATGGAGTTCTCCCGCGACCTCCAGGTCACCCCCGGTGGAGCGCCGGGCCGAGGCAGAGGAGGTGGAGCTGTCGGTAGCCTCCAAGCGCGGCGTCCAAGCTGCGGGTGGCCAGGCCCGCCGCGTGACCAGAGGCTGAGCGATGTGTCAGAGACTCGGAGGCAGAGCACCTCCGTGACGGCGTCCAGGCGTGGCACGGCTTTCCAGGGATCTGGGGACACGTAGACCGGGAGCTTGCCGATGAACATGTACACCAACGCTGGGCCTGGAAGCTGTTCGACGAAATGCGGTGGTGTTGAACATGATGATCAGGTCCTACATCATGTGCGTCCGGTCCACTGCAACATTCTTTTTGGGTTTCAACCCCCAGCTGCAAATGGAGTGATGGACATGTACAATAAGATTGATTGCTTGGCCAATGTGAATGGATCCACCAGTTTGCTAAAGCTAGGCAGATGAATATTGATGCAGTTCTTGACAATTCGTTGATAGATATGGAGAGAAACAAAGCTAATCCTGACAGCGTTAACATTCATCGGGTTCTGACTTCTGAGTGCATGTTGCCATGGTGGCTTGGTTGATGAAGGGCGAGAACAGTCAATAATGTTGGTTCTTTTCATTGCCTTTGCTCTCATGGATTGGAATAAATTTAGCCAGTCACCAGAGCAAAGTAAATCCATCAACAACCATTAGTGACTTTATGTTTACCATCGTTCAAGATATGTGTACAGAAATATTGATGTAAATATCAACAGAGTACATGTTCAAGGATACACTAAGTGTGTACTAAAAGTTATAAATCGCACTTTCTTTATACAGAAGTACATAACTCTTTGAGCTTCTATTTTCGAAAAGAGTTTTCTGAGCTGCAAAATTTTGTATAAAACCCTGAGCTGTGAGGTAATATTCTGATGAGTTCTCATCTTGACACTGGTATGCATGGTACAGTATTACTTTCCACATTTGCTGGAAAGTGCGTCTCATTTAGCCTGATGATAGGTTGACGTCTAAAAAAATATTCAAAGTTCTGAAGAAAATGCAGGCGGGTGAGCTCCTGGGCTAGCAGGCAAGGGCGAGCTCCTTGGTGAGGCGGGCGCGGTGCAGAAATAGAGTGCGGAGGCAGAGATATGATTCTGCGGGGCGTTCGGCGAGCGGCGGCGCGTCCGGCGAGCGGCAGCGGCGGCGTAGAAGGGAGCAGAGGATTGCAGCGTGGGACTCAGATCGTGCCCGCGAGAAGCCGTGCGGTTGGGTTAGGCTAGGAAGTTACCACGATACCCCAGATTACTCTTATTTAAAATCTATAATTAACTAGTACCTAAATCGGATGGACAGAATTAATTCGACCAGTAGTACTGGGTAGTACTCAGTAGTACATGCCAATCACCGTAACATAGCTCGAATGCCTTATTTTCGATTAACCACTACGAGCGCTAAAATGCATCACTCACACTATCTTGATCTTAAAAATGAGCTTCCAAATGCAAATTACAGGACCAAAGGTTATTAGTTGTTGTTTATAAGAGCATCTCAACTTGAAACTTCAGAGTTCATATAAGCACCGGTAACAAGAAAGAGTAAACACTAGGATATCTAGCACCAGAGATTCCAAAATTTTGCAGAAGTAAATAAGACCAGGTGCGTGGTTCCCAGAAATGCGTCTCTAGTTTCTTGTGAATAGCAGTATAGCACCACGCGGCCTGCTTCTCACAGGCATTTGACCGAACACTTGAAGAGAAACTCACAGAACAAGAAAAAAAATCTATCGCAAACCGATTATTAATCGAATCAAACAACTTGAGATTCAGTTGGAACGGAAGCTTACGTGTTGCCGGGGGAGACGACGGAGCAAGGGATTGGCCGGCGGCGAGCCGGCGACGACTTTGACGGAGATGAACGCCGGAATCGCCTCTTGCGTCGGTAGCAAATAGGCCCCTAAGCGTTACAGTAGGCCCAACCAATTACCGATATAATTTGAGCTGCTACAGTCGGCCCAGCTATTTAAAGCTCCGGAGAGGCCGGACGTTAATGGGCTGTTTTCTGCATCAACCGAGAGTCCGAGGCTTCCTGGTTAGAAATCACTCGTAAAAAAAGGAAACCTTATCTGCATATTGGCCAAGTGAAGCAAAGTGAGATTAGAATGAGAGAGAGGAGGACACACGAGGGGTAGGAGATGCAGTCTTTTCCTTTTATTTTTTTGTGATTGATCTGGAATTTTGAAACGCTCAACTATATTATAAACCATTTCCATGTTTGACCTTCTCATGTCAAGATCTTCAAAACAATATCCCATATATAGGTTTAAAAAAATAGTTTTTACACTTCCAAAACTATTATGTATTTGAATTGTAGTATTACATATAGTGGGTTTTAGTGTATGTGATTAAACACACATTGAAAACAAAGTGTAAAACCAATTTATATATTCGACCACACAGCAGGACAAACTTTCCAAGAAGGGTTACAAGATTTTTTTTTGTTGCAACCGAGCCCATTCATGTCAGTGGTTGGCTGGTTGCTACTGACGGAACTAAGATTCAAGAACATTTTAATGAAACGTGTAATATAATTTTCCTAGAGCTACTGACGGAACTACAAAGATACTAGTTGCAGCATTCATGTCAGCGGTTGCTACTTCCTTTCTTTTCTGCTGTCCATAGAAGGCGAGGGCTCAAGATTTTCACTTGTTTCGGGACAAGCTACAAGACTACAACTGCAAGGTGTGTGCATGAGCTAATGAGCAGTCACAAGAAAGGTGTTATCTCTTGTCTCTGCTGTGAGTTTGTGACCAGTCCAAAGTCATGATGCCAGATACTACATCTCTTTCAGTATTTGTCAGACGCTACAACTTTCTTGCCCAAATTAACTCCCTTAAAACTATGATGTCAAAGTTCCACCGTTGGTTGGTGAATCTCTGAACTTGTACTCGCGATCCTTCGACCACCATTTCCTCTATGTATTCTAAGCTGAATAAGTGAAACTTCGAGATGAGACGTCAGTTTCTGGTGCATCTTGATTGTTGCAAATTTGCGACAGTTGTGAGTTGTGGCTGAGAAGCACATCTCAAAGTCAAGGGTGAGGAAAAATGTGCAACCACAGAACAACCATTCCGAGTACATTTCGTCAGGTCAGACCTCTCCTCCAAAATGAAGTTTTGTCTGCCATACCAGAAAGTGGAAGCGGGGGCTTGCATGATCGTTTTCATTCGGACCTACCTTTTCTAATAGAAAGAATTTCAGCCAATTCTGGACAAAAGTTTCGAAACACACGTTCAACTGCAAACACCAAAACCTGCAACAGCATAAGTTGCCCAACGATGAACGTTTGAGAGCTACGTCTTCATATGGGACTATACGCATGGGGTCTCTTCAATTCGCAGAAAAACATATTTGTCAAAAATTTGCAGGAACATAATATGGTAAATATGGGATTACATAGTAAAGTTTGCACGTGTGATCATTGCATATAAATGTAACACCCTGGCCACCGCCTACAGTAGTTACTCTTGTTAGCTCTCTTGTGCTCATCCAGAAAGAACTTCTGGATCGATCACCAATCCTCAAATTAACCGCGGGCAAGCACGCCTCACCAGAAATAATTTGCACCTTATTGGCATGGTATCACAATAAAGTATCACATCAATCCTTTTAAAATGCAAATATGATCTTCATTTCTAATAAATGGCTTCCTAAAAATGTCATTTCATTTTTTTACTACAACTCTTACAATATTATATAAATATCCATGAAAACATTCTTACAATATTATAAAGGAAAAAAGTTACACATTTTAAGATTATTTAATTGTCCAAAAATTCATTCATTCTAATTCAAGTATAATTATTCCATGGAATTAACAGTGGAACCATCAGTAGAAATGATAGGATAACTTGATATATTAATTATCAAAAAATATATTATTATATTCTTAAAGGCGAAGGAAGCTCCGACCACTTATTCAAAACACTTCTTAGGAACTATATAAACATAAATTTGGACCTGCTAGAATAATGGCGCACATAAAGTAGTTTAAATTATATTTTCTTATAAATTTTTTTGTAACACATGCAGTAATTTCTAAAATAGTTCAATTTATTTTGTTAAATTCTTAAAAAATGAAATCTAATTAAAATTTATTTCTAAAATAGTGTATGCTAACGCCTAAAGCAGCGTATCGAAGATCATGATCCCTTTTGTTGGTTTTGTTAGTTGTTTAAATCCATAGAAAACATACCATGTAAGTGCATAGACTCTTATGTATGCCATACTTTTTTGAGGAATTAGAAATGTTCTACATGTATGGTACTTTCATAAAAAATGTCCAGAATCAACATAAACTGACTAGACAAGACATATTCCCCAACTTCTTATTTTGTGCATGACTTTGACTATCAAATTCAAAAAATATGAGTTACCACCTCTGTTTTAATGAATAAGGCCTATTTTTAAAGAAAAGTTGAAGTGTGTAAAGTTTGACCAAGATTTTAGAATAAATTATTAACATGTATAGTACAATATCAATATCCTTATATACATCATGAAATGTATTTTCATATGATATCTATATAATGTTATAGTTGTTATAGTATTTATGAAAGAGTTAGTCAAAGTTTATTTAGCTTGATTATTAAAAAAAAATGCCATCTCATTGGAACCGAGGGAGTATATGCCATAAAAAATATACCACACCATGGTATAGGCTATAGCTTTAGACCTTTAGTGGCATATGGCTCACATTTTGTTATTAAATTTACTGGTTAAAGTTAGACTCAAAATTTTACTTGGCCTTTTATATGGAGACCAAGCCTTGATGGAGACATAGATAGTAGAAGCCAAAACCCTACATGAACTAGCTAGTCAACACCACAATTTGTGGCTGTCTTTGCAATGCCGTGCGACCAAAACCCTAGAAGACCTAGCTAGTCATTTGTTAGTTTTTGTTATCAATCCGGACAACGTGCTCATCCACCGTTTTCTTTCTCTGCAAATGTCATATCTCATTTCACCTCGGAGTGATCACAGTTTTCGGCCTGCCAGATCAGGATTTAATTCAAATCTGACAATACAAGCTTTCAACATATTTTTTTAGTCAAGATCGGAGCTTCTGACCCCAAAAGTCAGTTTTTTCAACCAAGATAAACATTGAAAATGATCATAGCTTTGAACATCGACAATTACATAAAACGGAACAACAATTACATTTTAAACCTCCAATATACTCCTACCATGTCAAAATATAGCGACATTAGTTTTGTCAGTCAAACATTGCTAAGTTTGATCCAGTTTATATAAACAATGTTTACAATATCATTAGGTTTCATGATGAAATATATTTTCACATCATATTGTTCGATACTGTGGGAAACTTTACAGATTTTGACTTAGGACAAAAAAAAAAGCGCACTATGCTTTGACGTGATCATATAGGTCAACATCAAACAATTTCAGCTCGCAACTGGGGTTGCATCAAGTGTGGAAGCGACTAGTAAATTAAGGCGTCAGGAGTTGTGTAGCAGAACTAGGGGAGGAAAAGAAGAAGGAAAGATATGTTGACCAAGAAGATGATAATAAAAATAATTGAGGAGATTGGTGATAGAGACGACAAATGAAAAAAGGGGGGTTAGGTGGAAATTGTGACGCGCTTTGTTGTTGGATCGAGCTCAAGCCTCGGTGAGCGGTAAGAACATGCACCTAGGTGATCGTAGGTCGTAGTCTCATAGAGTGAAGTATGTATGTGTGAATAAGCTAGAATTTAGCATAGCCAAAAAAAAGTACAAAAACTTCTTGTCACAACTACATTGGTATGACTCTTTAAAGGTTTTTTTGAGAAGTTTCAAGGTGAATTTTGTTGCTCCAGAGACTGACCGAGCAACGAAGTGATTGGGGTATGATAGTCTACAGGGTTAAGTGAGCTCAGTTTTTTAACAGCAATGCTACACTTACGGATTGGTTAGTCCGTAAAACAAATCCGTAAGTGTAGCATTGCTGTTTTAAAGTTGTTAAGTGAGCCAAGACAGAACATGCATGGAGAGTAAAGTATAAGTACGTGCAGGGCAGTGGTAAAACATCCATAGACCTGAGAGGGTACAATAACAATGTTCTCCGGTACCGTCCAGCTGGTTTCCTTTTGACTTGGAGCCACATGTCTTGCTTCTTCATGTGTAAGCGTACACGTCTTCGCTAAAGATGTCACTCCAGTTTAGACATACGAGCATTTGATGAACAAGAACATGATTCTTTCCAGGGTGCACTATGACCAAACGGAATAAAGCCACACCACCGTTCGTGCGGCGGCTACCAGTTACAGTATTTGACCATGTAGACGTACGTCGCCGCCGGACCCATGGCCGGCCCCACCGGCACCGTGCACCGAGCTATATAAAACCCCCCACCGGGCAAGCACCCTGTCGGCACGAAAAGGTTGATCAGCTGGCTAGCTAGCTAGCCTAGACGCGCGCACTGTGTACATATGGCCGCGGCAGTCACTCGTAGAGTCAATGCCCTCCGGGTCGAGGCCCCTGCGGCCGACGTGGAGAGCGGGCGCGGCGCCAGCGAGGAAGCGGCCAAGCGTGCCGTCGACGCCAAGGACGACGTGTGGGTGGCCGCCGATGAGGGAGACACGGCGTCAACCGGCGGCGCCAGCCGCCCGCTGCTGTTCCGGACCATGAAAGTCAAAGGCAGCATCCTGCATCCTTACAGGTCAAGCCGCCCATCATCCATGAGCTAGACCTTTTTTAAGATAATTATAATGCATCTGTTCCAGTTAATCGATCGCAGATTCGTCTGAATTCGCATGGAACGATAGAAGTGGAGTACTATATTTCTTTACACACCTGTATTATAATCTGTAACAGGTTCTTGATTCTTATGCGGCTGATCGCCGTCGTCGCCTTCTTCGCGTGGCGGGTGAAGCACAGAAACCACGACGGCATGTGGCTCTGGGCCACGTCCATGGTGGCGGACACCTGGTTCGGCTTCTCATGGATCCTCAACCAGCTCCCCAAGCTCAGACCCATCAAGCGCGTCCCGGACCTGGCCGCCCTCGCGGACCAATACGGTTCCTCCGGCGAAGCCAACCTTCCGGGCATCGACATCTTCGTCACCACCGTCGACCCGGTCGACGAGCCCATCCTCTACACCGTCAACACCATCCTCTCCATCCTCGCCACCGACTACCCCGTCGACAAGTACGCCTGCTACCTCTCCGACGACGGCGGCACGCTGGTGCACTACGAGGCCATGGTCGAGGTTGCCAGTTTCGCCGCGCTGTGGGTCCCGTTTTGTCGGAAGCATTGCGTCGAGCCAAGGTCCCCGGAGAACTACTTCGGGATGAAAACGCAGCCGTACGCCGGGAGCATGGCTGGGGAGTTCATGAGGGATCATAGGCGTGTGCGCAGAGAGTATGACGAGTTCAAGGTCAGGATAGACTCCCTTTCAAGCACCATCCGGCAACGATCTGATGCGTATAACAGCTCAAGCAACAAAGGCGATGGTGTACGTGCGACGTGGATGGCTGATGGGACACAATGGCCGGGCACATGGATTGAGCAAGCTGAGAACCATCGAAGAGGACAGCATGCTGGAATTGTTCAGGTATATAATTGCACCTTTCCAATCACTCAATCCTCCAATTTTTTCTGTTTGTCCATTAATCTCAATCAATATGTTTCGAGATATTGGTATGGACAGGTTTAAGTTTAAAGAAACGGAACAAATTAATTCTAGAATTATTGCAACCAAATTTATCAAACTTTGACTAAAAATGTATTTTTTGTTTCAAATTACTCAAAATGTTCAAAATAAGGAAGATTGCAGTACATATACCAACTTACCAAGACGTTGAACCCTGGTGTGGTTGCAAGAAGCAAGGAAAGTAAGATATTAATATTTTATGTGCTATTTCTCATCGCTCAGACGATTTTTGTCCAAGTCAACTCAGATGTTTACATCAAGGCCACAATTGTAGAAAAATCAATGAATTTCACTTTCTATACCCACCTTGTCCCATTTAATGAATATTAAACTCAAATCTTCCGTCCGGATAACTTTAAACCTGGTTTTACCCCATTTGAGAATCATTCCCATTGACCGACATTTAGTTCAATGTCACCTGACAATAACATGTATGGCCCGGAGGACTTCATCGACCATCATGTCTGACTTTCTCTTCTTTGTTTGTTACATTTCTCGTCCACCGATATTTTCGAAGTTCGATGATCAATTGACACTCCCCAAAAGACACATTAGAGAAAGAGAATCCAAAGTTCCTTAAATGGGTACATATACGATTTTTCCCTAGGTACGATAATGGTGTAACAAATACAGATCTAAGAGGTAACACATTAATAGAAATGAGATTAAATGAAAGATCTACGCTATCCAATATGATTAGAATATCATGAATGTATAATTAGCATAATTTTTTAGGAATGTTTTATCAATTCATTTTCATTCCATTTCTACCCCTGGCAAACTCGAAATACATATGTGGAGTTCCCTAGAATTTCATGTAATTCAGTAAATAGAATATAGATTCCATGATTGCTAGATCGATCCGTAGGGATTGATGAAGAATGAGCTGATAATGGATGTGGAGTTTCGCGATACTAAATATGCAACTATTAAGTTTCACATCTCTATGCCTATTTTTGTGCATAATATTGAATTATAGATCTCAAAGATCGATCTTGATGGACCAAAAAATAGACACGTCAATATCATGTATTGAGATCTTTGTACACCGTTAGCTCGGTTATTGCACCGATGCATAGGCTAGATATAATTATTATCTTCACGATATTAATATATTTTTTTATCAAAAAAATATATTTAGATCTTACATGAAAAGAAGAAACACAGTTCAAAACTAACCGGTCCTTCTATTAACAGGTCATACTAAACCATCCAAGTCGTAAACCACAACTCGGGTCACGGGCGAGCACCGAAAATCCATTCGACTTCAGCAACATTGACACGAGGCTCCCCATACTTGTGTACATCGCCCGCGAGAAGCGCCCAGGCTATAACCACCAAAAGAAGGCAGGCGCCATGAACGTGATGCTCCGCGTCTCCGCGCTGCTCTCCAACGCGCCCTTCGTCGTCAACTTCGACTGCGACCACTACATCAACAACTCCCAAGCACTCCGCGCTCCCATGTGCTTCATGCTCGACCCTCGCGACGGCCAGAACACCGCCTTCGTCCAGTTCCCGCAGCGCTTCGACGATGTCGACCCAACGGACCGCTACGCCAACCACAACCGGGTCTTCTTTGACGGCACCATGCTCTCCCTCAACGGCCTCCAAGGGCCCTCCTACCTCGGCACCGGCACCATGTTCCGCCGTGTCGCGCTCTACGGCATGGAGCCACCACGGTACAGAGCGGAGAACATCAAGCTCGTAGGTAAGGCCGATGAGTTCGGCACCTCGACATCTTTGGTAAACTCGATGCCGGATGCCGCTATCCAAGAGCGGTCCATCACGCCGGTCCTGGTCGACGAGGGGCTCGGCAACGACCTGGCTGCCCTGATGACGTGCGCCTACGAGGACGGGAGTTCTTGGGGGAGAGATGTCGGGTGGGTGTACAACATCGCGACGGAGGACGTGGTGACTGGGTTCCGCATGCACCGCCAGGGGTGGCGTTCCATGTACTGCTCCATGGAGCCGGCCGCGTTCCGTGGCACCGCGCCGATCAACCTCACCGAGCGCCTCTACCAGGTGCTCCGGTGGTCCGGCGGGTCCCTGGAGATGTTCTTCTCCCACAGTAACGCGCTCCTCGCCGGCCGCCGGCTCCACCCTCTCCAGCGCGTGGCGTACCTCAACATGTCGACGTACCCGATCGTCACGGTGTTCATCCTGGCATACAACCTCTTCCCGGTCTTGTGGCTCTTCTCCGAGCAGTTCTACATCCAGAGGCCGTTCGGCACGTACATCATGTACCTCGTCGCCGTCATAGCCATGATGCACGTGATCGGCATGTTCGAGGTGAAATGGGCGGGGATCACGCTGCTCGACTGGTGCCGCAACGAGCAGTTCTACATGATCGGGGCGACGGGCGTGTACCCGACGGCCGTGCTGTACATGGCGCTGAAGCTCGTGACCGGGAAGGGGATATACTTCAGGCTCACCTCCAAGCAGACGGATGCCTGCTCCGACGACAAGTTCGCCGACCTGTACACCGTGCGGTGGGTGCCGCTGCTGATCCCGACGGTAGCGGTGCTCGTCGTGAACGTCGCGGCCGTCGGGGCGGCCATAGGGAAGGCCGCGACGTGGGGGCTTTTCACGGACCAGGCGCACCACGTGGTGCTCGGGATGGTGTTCAACGTGTGGATCCTCGTGCTCCTCTACCCGTTCGCCCTCGGGATCATGGGGCAGTGGGGGAAGAGGCCCGTCATCCTGTTCGTTATGCTGGTCATGGCCATTGGCGCCGTCGGGATCGTCTATTTTACACTCCACGCCCCTTACCAAGCGGAATATGGTCAGCAGTTGCAGCTTCTCTAGGTAAAGCATCGCTGACCGGGCCATCTGGTTAAACGCGCACGGCTTATCTTACTAGTACTACACATTATGGCACTCAGTGCGATAATCTTTGAGTGTGTGTGCTCATGTCTATATGGAACATGAGAATTATTGGTCATATTTTTTCATTTTACATTGTGCAAAAATGGATGTACGACTTGTGTGTTCCTTTTTCTGCAGTCGCTTTCTTTTTTACTTTTTTTTTTGGGGGGGGGAGGGGGGTGTCACTTTCTCAGGGTCCAACGCACATGTTAGGCCTTCTTTGAGAGTTGTACGATTCTGAAGATGCAGGATCCTGAAAAAAAATACGTTAGTACGATACAAATACACCTCGTCATATTCTTAGGATACATGCGAGGGAGGTGGAAGAAGCGAGACGCATCAAGGGGGTATCGCAGGTATGGGTTGTATCTGGCCATGCGGCCCTCCTCTTCATATATGGGCAGGGGATGCGGCCATGTGGGCCCACTGCGGGACCCTCCTAAAACTTCTAGAACCTTCCAACACCAAAAAATCCTTTTCTTTTGGAAATCCTTCAACCACTTTCCTACATATGAATCTTATTGTGTGGAGCATTCCGAAGCTCCTTGTTATAGATAGCTCCTATTCACCCCCCCCCCCCTCCCCATCTAGTCATCATATCCTGTGATGCTTATTGAAAAAAGGGGCAAACACCCTAAAAAATTGTTTAGATGAAGTGTTTTTTTTTGAACGGTTCATCCTTGCTTGTGTGACGATTATGTACCTTACAAGGATAAATTTCTCCATTTATCATTGGATCACCATCTTGGTGCACTATTGTCGTGATACCGCTTTTCCAAAAAGTGTAGACGCCACTAGGTGTAGGCCATGCACTTCCACTCTTGTAAATACTGCTCAAAGGATATGAACATTTATTACAGAATATTCTTCACCGTTAGATTGTTAGCACAAGTAGAAAATATTATTAGATGTGCAAACTGAAATATTTAGTCATATACGTGCAACTGTGGGTGTCGTGGGACAAGGCAAAAGGAAGGCTTTGAACCTCCTTATTTTCTTACAGCCAAGGTGGCCGGTGTTCCTTTCCTTGCAGCCCTGCATTTGCGGTTTATAAGATCCTTGTGATCAACATTTGCGGTTTCCCCCCTTAGCTTATTTATCCAATCACATCAATTGGAGAGACAAATTTCATTTGGTTTGGCTGAGCACCAAACACGGAGCAAGCTGCGGCCAACAAGATCAAGAACCAACTCATTGAGATTCGGCTTCTTCTAGACGGTTAGGTGTCCACCTGTGAGTTTCGAAGGTGTGGACTTGTCAAGGTTCCCGTGAGCTTCCAAGGTGTGGAATTTTCATGTAAAGGTTCTGAGATCATTGATGGCGTGTAACTCACACGTTCGTTGGGAACCCCAAGAGGAAGGTATGATGCGCACAGCAGCAAGTTTTCCCTCAGAAAGAAACCAAGCTTTATCGAACCAGGAGGAGCCAAGAAGCACGTTGAAGGTTGATGGCGGCGGGATGTAGTGCGGCGCAACACCAGGGATTCCGGCGCCAACGTGGAACCTGCACAACACAACCAAAGTACTTTGCCCCAACGAAATAGTGAGGTTGTCAATCTCACCGGCTTGCTGTAACAAAGGATTAGATGTATAGTGTGGATGATGATTGTTTGCAAAGAACAAGTAAAGAACAAGTATTGCAGCAGATTTGTATTTCGAGTATAAAAGAATGGACCGGGGTCCACGAGTTCACTAGAGGTGTCTCTCCCATAAGATAGCATGTTGGGTGAACAAATTACGGTCGGGCAATTGACAAATACGAGAGGGCATAACAATGCACATACATGACATGATGAATATTGTGAGATTTAATTGGGCATTACGACAAAGTACATAGACCGCTATCCGAGCATGCATCTATGCCTAAAAAGTCCACCTTCAGGTTATCATCCGAACCCCTTCCGGTATTAAGTTGCAAAACAACGGACAATTGCATTAAGTATGGTGCGTAATGTAATCAATAACTACATCCTCGGACATAGCATCAATGTTTTATCCCTAGTGGCAACAACACATCCACAACCTTAGAAATTTCCGTCACTCGTCCCGGATTTAATGGAGGCATGAACCCACTATCGAGCATAAATACTCCCTCTTGGAGTTAAGAGCAAAAACTTGGCCAGAGCCTCTACTAATAACGGAGAGCATGCAAGATCATAAACAACACATAGGTAATAGATTGATAATCAACATAACATAGTATTCTCTATCCATCGGATCCCGACAAACACAACATATAGAATTACATATAGATGATCTTGATCATGTTAGGCAGCTCACAAGATCCGACAATGAAGCACATGAGGAGAAGACAACAATCTAGCTACTGCTATGGACCCATAGTCCAGGGGTGAACTACTCACTCATCACTCCGGAGGCGACCATGGCGGTGAAGAGTCCTCCGGGAGATGATTCCCCTCTTCGGCAGGGTGCCGGAGGCGATCTCCTGAATCCCCGAGATGGGATTGGCGGCGGCGGCGTCTCTGGAAGGTTTTCCGTATCGTGGCTCTCGGTACTGGGGTTTCGCGACGAAGGCTTTAAGTAGGCGGAAGGGCAACGCGGGGGGCCACACGAGGGCCCCACACGCCAGGGCCGCGCGGCCAGGACCTGGGCCGCGCCGCCCTATGGTGTCGGTGCCTCGTGGCCCCACTTCCTTTCCCCCTCGGTCTTCTGGAAGCTTCGTGCAAAAATAGGGCCCTGGGCGTTGATTTCGTCCAATTCCGAGAATATTTCTTTACTAGGATTTCTGAAACCAAAAACGGCAGAAAACAGCAACTGGCTCTTCGGCATCTCGTTAATAGGTTAGTGCCGGAAAATGCATAAATACGGCATATAATGTGTATAAAACATGTAGATATCATCAACAATGTGGCATGGAACATAAGAAATTATCGATACGTCGGAGACGTATCAGCATCCCCAAGCTTAGTTCTCGCTCGTCCCGAGCGAGTAAACGATAACAAAGATAATTTCCGGAGTGACATGCCATCATAACCTTGATCATACTATTGTAAACATATGTAATGAATGCAGCGATCAAAACAATGGTAATGACATGAGTAAACAAATGAGTCATAAAGCAAAGACTTTTCATGAATAGTACTTAAAGACAAGCATCAATAAGTCTTGCATAAGAGTTAACTCATAAAGCAATAAATCAAAGTAAAGGTATTGAAGCAACACAAAGGAAGATTAAGTTTTAGCGGTTGCTTTCAACTTGTAACATGTATATCTAATGGATAATTGTCAACATAGAGTAATATAACAAGTGCAATATGCAAGTATGTAGGAATCAATGTACAGTTCACACAAGTGTTTGCTTCTTGAGGTGGAGAGAGATAGGTGAACTGACTCAACATAAAAGTAAAAGAAAGGTCCTTCGTAGAGGAAAAGCATCGATTGCTATATTTGTGCTAGAGCTTTTATTTTGAAAACATGAAACAATTTTGTCAACGGTAGTAATAAAGCATATGTATCTTGTAAATTATATCTTACAAGTTGCAAGCCTCATGCATAGTATACTAATAGTGCCCGCACCTTGTCCTAATTAGCTTGGACTACCGGATCATCGCAATACACATGTTTTAACCAAGTGTCACAATGGAGTACCTCCATGCCGCCTGTACAAAGGTCTAAGGAGAAAGCTCGCATTTTGGATTTCTCGCTTTTGATTATTCTCAACTTAGACATCCATACCGGGACAACATGGACAACGAGATAATGGACTCCTCTTTAATGCATAAGCATGTAGCAACGATTAATGTTCTCATATGAGATTGAGGATATATGTCCAAAACTGAAACTTCCACCATGATTAATGGCTTTAGTTAGCGGCCCAATGTTCTTCTCTAACAATATGCATGCTCCAACCATTAAGGTGGTAGATCTCTCTTACTTCAGACAAGACGGACATGCATAGCAACTCACATGATATTCAACAAAGAATAGTTGATGGCGTCCCCAGAAACATGGTTATCGCACAACAAGCAACTTAATAAGAGATAAAGTGCATAAGTACATATTCAATACCACAATAGTTTTTAAGCTATTTTTCCCATGAGCTATATATTGTAAAGGTGAATGATAGAAATTTTAAAGGTAGCACTCAAGCAATTTACTTTGGAATGGCGGAGAAATACCATGTAGTAGGTAAGTATGGTGGACACAAATGGCATAGTGGTTGGCTCAAGGATTTTGGATGCATGAGAAGTATTCCCTCTCGATACAAGTTTTAGGCTAGCAAGGTTATTTGAAACAAACACAAGGATGAACCGGTGCAGCAAAACTCACATAAAAGACATATTGTAAACATTATAAGACTCTACACCGTCTTCCTTGTTGTTCAAAACTCAATACTAGAAATTATCTAGACTTTAGAGAGACCAAATATGCAAACCAAATTAGCAAGCTCTAGGTGTTTCTTCATTAATGGGTGCAAAGTATATGATGCAAGAGCTTAAACATGAGCACAACAATTGCCAAGTATCAAATTATTCAAGACATTTTAGAATTACTACATGTAGCATTTCCCGATTCCAACCATATAACAATTTAACGAAGAAGATTCAACCTTCGCCATGAATACTATGAGTAAAGCCTAAGAACATACTTGTCCATATGCAACAGCGGAGCGTGTCTCTCTCCCACACAATGAATGCTAGGACCCATTTATTCAAACAAAAACAAAAACAAAAACAAACCGACGCTCCAAGTAAAGCACATAAGATGTGACGGAATAAAAATATAGTTTCGGGGAGGAACCTGATAATGTTGTCGATGAAGAAGGGGATGCCTTGGGCATCCCCAAGCTTAGACGCTTGAGTCTTCTTAAAATATGCAGGGGTGAACCACCGGGGCATCCCCAAGCTTAGAGCTTTCACTCTCCTTGATCATATTGCATCATTTCCCTCTCTTGATCCTTGAAAACTTCCTCCACACCAAACTCGAAACAACTCATTAGAGGGTTAGTGGACAATAAAAATTAACATGTTCAGAGGTGACACAATCATTCTTAACACTTCTGTACATTGCATAAAGCTACTGTACATTAATGGATCAAAGAAATTCATCCAACATAGCAAAAGAGGCAATGCGAAATAAAAGGCAGAATCTGTCAAAACAGAACAGTCCGTAAAGATGGATTTTATTGAGGCACCAGACTTGCTCAAATGAAAATGCCCAAATTGAATGAAAGTTGCGTACATATCTGAGGATCACGCACGTAAATTGGCATATTTTTCTGAGCTACCTACAGGGAGGCAGGTCGAAATTCGTGACAGCAAAGAAATCTGAAACTGCGCAGTAATCCAAATCTAGTATTCACTTTACTATCAAAGACTTTACTTGGCACAACAAAACACAAAACTAAGATAAGGAGAGGTTGCTACAGTAGTAAACAACTTCCAAGACTTAAATATAAAACAAAATTACTGTAGTAAAAACATGGGTTGTCTCCCATAAGCGCTTTTCTTTAACGCCTTTCAGCTAGGCGCAGAAAGTGTGTATCAAGTATTATCAAGAGACGAAGTATCAACATCGTAACTTGTTCTAATAATAGAATCAAAAGGTAACTTCATTATCTTTCTAGGGAAGTGTTCCATACCTTTCTTGAGAGGAAATTGATATTTAATATTACCTTCCTTCATATCAATGGTAGCTCCAACAGTTTGAAGAAAATGTCTTCCCAATATGATGGGGCAAGATGCATTGCATTCAATATCCAAGACAACAAAATCAACGGGGACAAGGTTATTGTTAACGGTAATGCGAACATTATCAACTCTCCCCAAAGGTTTCTTTATAGCATTATCAACAAGATTAACATCCAAATAACATTTTTTCAATGGTGGCAAGTCAAGCATATTATAGATTTTCTTAGGCATAACGGAAATACTTGCACCAAGATCACATAAAGCATTACAATCAAAGTTATTGACCTTCATCTTAATGATGGGCTCCCAACCATCCTCTAGCTTTCTAGGAATAGAAGTTTCAAGTTTTAGTTTCTCTTCTCTAGCTTTTATGAGAGCATTTGTAATATGTTTTGTGAAAGCCAAGTTTACAGCACTAGCATTGAGACTCTTAGCAAGTTTTTGTAAGAACTTTATAACTTCAGAGATGTGGAAATCATCAAAATCTAAACCATTACAATCTAAAGCAATGGGATCATCATCCCCAATGTTGGAAAAAATTTCAGCAGTTTTATCACAGGCAGTTTCAGCAGTTTTAGCAGTTTCGGGCAATTTTGCACGCTTTGCACTAGGAGTAGTAACATTGCCAACACCAATTATTTTATCATTGATAGTAGGAGGTGCAGCAACATGTGAATCATTAGCATTACTAGTGGTGGTAATAGTCCAAACTTTAGCTACATTTTTCTCTTTAGCTAGTTTTCCATTTTCTTCTCTTTCCCACCTAGCATGCAATTCGGCCATCAATCTTATATTCTCATTAATTCTAACTTGGATGGCATTTGCTGTAGTAACAATTTTATTTTCAATATCCTCAGGTTTAGCAGCCATTTTATTAATTAAAGAAGATTGTGACGCAGACATGTATGAGATTCGGTTTTCAGCATTTGCAAGTTTAGTTTGCAACCCGGAAATCTCCATATTCAGATTTTCAAGTTGATTTCCTATATTCTTCAACAAGGTAGATTGTTCATTCATAGTTTTAGTAAACAATTTGTTTTGCTCATATTGTGATTGCATAAAGCTCTTGGTGGATCTTTCAATTTCTAACATCTTTTCCTCATTAGGTGAAACATATCTACCATAAGAGTTACCATTAGCAGGATATGACCTAGAATTTTGAGCATCCAATGAAGCTAACGGAACATTATTAGGATCAACATTAGTCCTACCATTAACAAGCATAGACATAATAGTATCAATCTTATCACTCAAGGAGGAGGTTTCTTCAACAGAATTTACCTGCTTACCTTGTGGAGCTCTTTCCGTGTGCCATTCAGAGTAATTAATCATCATATTATCAAGGAGCTTTGTTGCTTCACCAAGAGTGATGGACATAAAGGTACCTCCAGCAGCTGAATTCAATAGGTTCCGCGAAGAAAAGTTCAGTCCTGCATAAAAGGTTTGGATGATCATCCAAGTAGTCAGTCCATGGGTTGGGCAATTTTTAACCAAAGATTTCATTCTTTCCCAAGCTTGAGCAACATGTTCATTATCTAATTGTTTAAAATTCATTATGCTACTTCTCAAAGATATAATTTTAGCAGGGGGATAATATCTACCAATAAAAGCATCCTTGCATTTAGTCCATGAATCAATACTATTCTTAGGCGAGAGATAGCAACCAATCTTTAGCTCTTCCTCTTAATGAGAAAGGAAACAATTTTAATTTTATAATGTCACCATCTACATCTTTATACTTTTGCATTTCACATAATTCAACAAAGTTATTGAGATGGGCAGCAACATCATCAGAACTAACACCAGAAAATTGCTCTCTCATAACAAGATTCAGTAAAGCAGGTTTAATTTCAAAGAATTCTGTTGTAGTAGCAGGTGGAGCAATAGGTGTGCATAAGAAATCATTATTATTTGTGGTTGTGAAGTCACACAACTTATTTTCAGGAGTGGCCATTTTAGCAGTAGTAAATAAAGCAAACTAGATAAAGTAAATGCAAGTAACTAATTTTTTGTGTGTTTTTGATATAGAGTGCAAGACAGTAAATAAAGTAAAGCTAGCAACTAATTTTTTTTGTGTTTTGATATAATGCAGCAAACAAAGTAAGTAGATAAAATAAAGCAAGATAAAACAAAGTAAAGAGATTGGATTGTGGAGACTCCCCTTGCAGCGTGTCTTGATCTCCCCGGCAACGGCGCCAGAAAAAGAGCTTGATGGCGTGTAACTCACACGTTCGTTGGGAACCCCAAGAGGAAGGTATGATGTGCACAGCAGCAAGTTTTTCCTCAGAAAGAAACCAAGGTTTATCGAACCAGGAGGAGCCAAGAAGCACGTTGAAGGTTGATGGCGGCGGGATGTAGTGCGACGCAACACCAGGGATTCCGGCGCCAACGTGGAACCTGCACAACACAACCAAAGTACTTTGCCCCAACGAAACAGTGAGGTTGTCAATCTCACCGGCTTGCTGTAACAAAGGATTAGATGTATAGTGTGGATGATGATTGTTTGCAAAGAACAGTAAAGAACAAGTATTGCAGCAGATTTGTATTTCAGTATAAAGGACCGGGTCCACAGTTCACTAGAGGTGTCTCTCCCATAAGATAGCATGTTGGGTGAACAAATTACAGTTGGGCAATTGACAAATAGAGAGGGCATAACAATGCACATACATGACATGATGAATATTGTGAGATTTAATTGGGCATTACGACAAAGTACATAGACCGCTATCCAGCATGCATCTATGCCTAAAAAGTCCACCTTCAGGTTATCATCCGAACCTCTTCCAGTATTAAGTTGCAAAACAACAGACAATTGCATTAAGTATGGTGCGTAATGTAATCAATAACTACATCCTCGGACATAGCATCAATGTTTTATCCCTAGTGGCAACAGCACATCCACAACCTTAGAACTTTCTGTCACTCGTCCCAGATTTAATGGAGGCATGAACCCACTATCGAGCATAAATACTCCCTCTTGGAGTTAAGAGCAAAAACTTGGCCAGAGCCTCTACTAATAACGGAGAGCATGCAAGATCATAAACAACACATAGGTAATAGATTGATAATCAACATAACATAGTACTCTCTATCCATCGGATCCCGACAAACACAACATATAGAATTCCAGAAAGATGATCTTGATCATGTTAGGCAGCTCACAGGATCCGACAATGAAGCACATGAGGAGAAGACAATCATCTAGCTACTGCTATGGACCCATAGTCCAGGGGTGAACTACTCACAAATCACTCCGGAGGCGACCATGGCGGTGAAGAGTCCTCCGGGAGATGATTCCCCTCTCCGGCAGGGTGCCGGAGGCGATCTCCTGAATCCCCCGAGATGGGATTGGCGGCGGCGGCGTCTCTGGAAGGTTTTCCGTATCGTGGCTCTCGGTACTGGGGGTTTCGCGACGAAGGCTTTAAGTAGGCGAAAGGGCAACGCGGGGGGGCACATGAGGGCCCCACACACCAGGGCCGCGCGGCCAGGACCTGGGCCGCGCCGCCCTATGGTGTCGGTGCCTCGTGGCCCCACTTCCTTTCCCCCTCGGTCTTCTGGAAGCTTCGTGCAAAAATAGAGCCCTGGGCGTTGATTTCGTCCAATTCCGAGAATATTTCTTTACTAGGATTTCTGAAACCAAAAACAGCAGAAAACAGCAACTGGCTCTTCGGCGTCTCGTTAATAGGTTAGTGCCAGAAAATGCATAAATACGGCATATAATGTGTATAAAACATGTAGATATCATCAACAATGTGGCATGGAACATAAGAAATTATCGATACGTCGGAGACGTATCAATCATCTATCAAAAATCTATTCATAGTTACTTAGCTGAGCCGGTGAGCTTGCGCAAACGGAAAATTGGGTTTTGTTGTTGGCTGGTGGGTGATGTCAATTGAACCGAGGTGCATTTGTGCTTAGCTCCTCCTAAGGGATATGTAGAGAAGGTGTCAACGGCTCGAACTCCACGAAACAGATACGTGTGCTCGTTTCCTTTACTGGTCTGCACATTTACCATTTTGTATTCATACTCTGTATGATTTGCTTAATGTGTTGAAGCATTGCAGTCCAGTTTGTCATCTGACAACTCAGAGTGCTTCAAAGACCGGTATCTACTTCATGTGATTCATCTTACGTATCTATAATCTTCAATCTGATTGCCTGTTATCGTCTACTTAATGTTGTGCATCATAGCACTTATCCGTTGCATAGCTATTTCCAATATCCGTGTCTTTCTTAATTTGGCAATAGTTTTAGATCGCTCCTATTCAGCCCCCCATTTGGTCATCATATCTCCTGATGTTTATTGGAAAAAAAAATGGGGCAAGCACCCTAGAAAATTGTTTAGATGAAGTGTACTTTTTTGAAACGGTAGGTGGATTACTGCATTTTCATACAGTTGCAAACCAGAAAGGAAGGAAGAGAATGATACATGGTTTACATGGTCCTAATGGGCACGAAGCTAGTGTAGATGGGATGGTATAGATATACTTCATATTAGTTTGAGGCAAGATTTCTTCTCCCCGAATGGAAAAAGTTACTTCTGAGGAGATCCTCATGTTGGAACACAGGTTTACTAAGAAGAGGTTAGGCTGAAAGTTTTAAGTTCCTACTCTGATGGAGCTTCTTAAGAATCTCTTCGCATATCCTCTAAGAGCTCTAAGCTCCCAGGGTCGGGACGCGCTGTGGTTCATCCTCGTGTCACGAGTTGGTTTGTCCAGTCGGGTGGGGACACGCGCACCACGCGTCAGTGCGTCACGCGTGAGAAGCGCTTGCCTTCTACCGACTCGCACACACCGCCTCTGTTGGCAAAGCCGGCTCGGTCAAAAGAGCCTCTTCTTCTGTATCCGTCTATCGCCGCCGCTGCCCCCCCCCCCCCCCACCCCACCCCACCCCACCCCCCCCGCGCACACACACACCCACGGCCACTGCCGCCGCGACCACCCGCCACAGGGCTTGCTGATGCCACGCTGCAGCAGGAGTGGTAGACCGACGACGTGGCGTGGCTGTGCAACACCGCGCCGGTGAGATGGTGACGGCGATCCAGATCCTCTTCGGTGCCGACGACTTGGGCCGTCATGGGGGTCTCTGGCCGTCGTAGGGGATGAGGTCGAGCGATGGAGGCGATATCGCACATCCTTTGTGCACCGCCTCTGCAAGTGCCCTCAGCTGGCTCGCACCTGTGGCATGTGGTTCCTCACGAGTGTGCCGCGGAGTCCCTCGCCACCACCACAACCTGGAGTTCCTCGCCACCACCACCTCTGCATGTAGCTTGCAAGGTATGTGTCCCCTTCCAAATTCCTGCACTCCTCCCGTCCTCATGTCTTCCTGGAACCCGTCTTTCTGGCTAGCTTGTTGTTGTCTGTCTGGAATCGTGGTGCCTGCGCTGCTGATGCGGGATTACTGCTGAATTGTTGGTTAACATTTGCATAGATATGTTCGTAAAATTGAATATGTACAGTTACATAAGTCTGAAGATGTTCTCCCTAGGCTCGGGAGGCTCCAATCCATGGCCTCCACCAAGTGATTATCGTATCTCAGATTTTTTCCAGTTCAGTTATCATGTGTACCAAACAAGTACATATAACTTCTGGTCCAATTGCTCACCGATGTTGATTTAAAATATGCACATGTTTTCTATGACAAGGTATCCCCAAAACAAAACAAATCAGCGGAACCTAGGATTTTTCGTTGGACACTTTCTCTCTGATATTTATGATCTGTCAATGGCCATTCACCACTAAATTGTTTTACTACAGTACATTGTTAAGTTGGAAATTGGCCATTTGGCGTAAACCCCCGCTAATTTATTTCAGTAATATACCTTAATTTTGAGCTTCTCACTATGGTCGATTAAGAGCTTCCATTTTGTGCAGTGTAATTCTTGATTGCATAGATCTGTAATTTGTATTTCGATATATTGCCAACTAGATAATTGCTTGTATCCGATTTGACATATTCAGGTTTCTTTTAAAAGATGATAATAAATTAGAGACAGATGAATTCTGTTAGATGAAAAGAAAGCAAAACAGAGGTTAGCTTGTTGATTTGGCATTTGGTTTGAGGCATTCAAGCCATGGTTCTGTTGGGATACCTAGGATTGTTAGTCACACTAGCATTAGTAACTTGGTTTGCTTGGAAGGAATTGGAGAATGAAACGAGGACTGATGATTTTTTTTTTTTTGGATCTATAGGCTAGCTGAGAAGTTCAGTTTGCTTAAATGACCTATGTAATTTATATACGAAAGAATTTCTCCTGTTCATTTATATATAAACAAAAGAATTGATATCTTTTACTGTAGTACAGTGTGGTACCTATGTATTTCATATCTGATCCACTGGCTGTAGAACTTCCAGGACATTTATATGTAGTGAATGATACCCTGTCAATAAGTTATGTGCTTTAAAAACTACAAGCCACTAATGTTGTGTCTGCTGTTGTACGTATATTAATTACTCCTCTTTTCTGAATTTGTTTTGTGCCTATGCATAACTGAAGTATTGTGTCGAAGCATCATTCCAGATGTACGAAGCTAAAGATTATGTATGCAATTTGTGTTCCGCTATGCTTGGTAGGCAACCATCTGATTCATATTTTCTAAAAGATTCATTCCTTCTGTTACATGTCTTCTACCTATTAAGTTACGGACTTGATAAATTTATGGTCTTTTGGATGGCAGGAAGGAAAGTTGGTACTGCTACTGTTATTGATGTCCTTAGTAAGATTACAGAATATGTAGGAGTATATGTTTTTTTGGTTCCATTAGGAACCGAGAATTACACTTCTGTTCTTTCTTGGACTCCAAATGTATTTCTCCTTAATAGGTTATTAGGCATGGTTTGGTGTCTGGTAACCAGGCCAAGGCAAATTGTTTTACTTTTATTTTTATACATGATATTAGATGGTTAAATACCATGTTTGAGCTGCACTTCGGCTACTTGATGGATACATGGTTCAGAATATTTTTTCTTTCAATAAAGCTCTTATGAACTGAGCATCATTGTAATCAGCATTCTTGATTTTATCTTCATTACGTTAGTTCTTCAATTGCATATTAAATAGATTGCTTAATTGTATCTTTGTGTGTTTCTTAACAATGAAATGTATGGTCGGTAGTACATGCACTTCCCTTCTTGCTAATGGGGGGTATATTTTAAAGCAAGAATATGTTTAGTTGAATATGTTCTGCTTTCTTATGGTGTGCTTTCTTATAGTTTAACATAATGGGTGATGTTATGGTGTGCTTTTAGGAACATATATGATAATGATGTTATGGTTTATAGGTTCCTTACCAAAATCTGGTAATAGTTTTTGGTTTCTGTAGCTTTGTGTTCATTGTAAAGAGTAAGTTCAGGTATATCTATTGCTATAAATGTTTTTGTATGTTCTAATTTATAGAGCAAGTTTTCCAGAGTCCATACAAGATACCTAAGTAATAATTGCATGTGTTCTGACAAAGTTCCACCAGTAAAATATAGGAAAATATATTTTACTATCTATTTATCGCCTCAACCAAGGAGAGACGTCTGATCTTTTATTTTTCCAGGAGTTCTATTTCTTTTTTTGTAGGTTTTTTTTTCCGCAGTACCATCCCAGTTGTTGAGCAACTTACTTTATGAATTTTTATTTCTTCTCTCAAATGTGTGATTCAGTGTGTTGATGTTGTGTTCCCAACATCAACCATAATATCAAGAAGGCCAAGTTGCTAACTATTTCTAAAGTAAGTCAGCCTACCAAGCTTGAGGATTACATATTGTGTTACCTTTGTGCTTGGTAACGGCATTTCACATGGAGTTCAGTTGTCTTAATATAGTAAATATAAAAGCAATTGTTGTTTCTTCTTATGCTAATACACTTGAACTGTATCAAAACAGATATTTATATCACCTGATTAGAAAGCATGGTAAGCCTTTCATTCTGGTGTACATCTCCATTCATTTCTGGTTCTTCTTATTTGGATCGCATGCTACACTAAGTATAATGATACATATGATATTAGCTTCTCTATCCCATCCTACCAAACTAGCTAGGATGTTTTGGTTTTACCCAGTATCCAATACCGTATTCCTTACAGATTGGGGTTTACTTTTCCTATACTCAACTTCCTGCAGCCTTTTCCCTGTACTCTATGTACATGTTCATCCTAGATCTTTCTTATTACTATATTGTACTAAATAATTATATACACCCACTCCTGGCAGCCCAAAAACAAGATATACCAGAGCCAGAAGAAAACATGAGATGAAAAGAATACCAAACAGAGAGGATTTTTTTTCTGTAACATATAAGGACATAGTCCTTTGTTTTGGTGCTACTCCAAATTGTTACCCTTGCATTGTAGGCATATATGCGATCATCTCTGTAGTTGCACTTAATTCAGCTGCAAAACAAGCGTTCTTATCTAAGATGGTGATTTGCAAATAGAAGTCTGCTTGTTTACTTTCAATGTGTTTTAGTGATAGATTTTATTCTCAGTGGATGTGTTCTATTCCGGAGTTCTTAAACTTGCGAAGTTGTCCATATTTACTATAATTTTCTTACAATGAATCTTCTACACATAGGTGGGTGTAGGATGGATATGAATCTAGGGAAAATCAATAAGTGGATCTGTTCTATTGCGGATTTCTTAGAGCATCTCCACTCGTCCCCCCGAACAGGCCCCCGGCGAGCGTTTTTTCCATCCGGACGGTGTAATTCGGCCCAGTCGCGCCCCCGGTTCCTCGTTTTCGTCCGGATTTGGGCCTAAATTCATCCGGCGATCCCACGCCATCCCCGGCCCCCCGGGGAGCGCTCGGGGACTCCGGACGAAACGAAAGCGCGCGTGGCCCCAACTTGTCGGCGACAATGACCTCCGATCTACGGCAATAACCTCGTCTTCCCGATCTACGGCAATACCCTCGTCGAACGATCTACGGCAATACCCTCGTCGAACGAAAGCTTTGAACTCTCAAGTGGTGCAACATAGATAGATTATATATATTTCGAATATAATTCGAATAAACATAAAAATTACATATAAAAACTTTAAAACAAACTTAAACTACTTCTTCTTCCTACATGGCCCCGCCTCATCGTCGTGGCGGCGACGCTTCCGGCTCGTCACCTCCTCGTCGGAGGAAGTTGAGTCCTCCTCCTCGTCAGTGGCCTCAGCCTCTTCGTCGTCCTCCTCCTTTTCCTCGGCCTCTTCCTCCTCCTTTTCCTCAGCCTCTTCCTCGGCCTGCTCCTTGGCCTCTTCGTCCTCCTCCTCGTCCTCCTCGTCGTCATCCCATTCGTCCTCGCTGGCCGGCGGAGGGGAATCGTCGCTACTGGACGATGCAGCTTTATCCCACCAATGGCGCCATCCAGGCGGCTGCCCCTCGCTGTCGGTGTCCGATGGCCAAGAGAGATCGCTCATGGTTGACGGAGGATGGTGACGAGAGAACAGATGAATGGCGTCGGCCGTCGGAAACCGTATATGTAGGTCTCTCGACTAAGAGAGCGGCGGTTGCTCTTCCGCGGAGTCCGTGCTCCATTACGGCGTTTCTCGCATCGAGGCCACTTCGACCGTTCCCGACGAGTCGTTTCGGCTCTCCAGACCACTTCGCGACGGTTCAATGCGTCGAGGGAACTCCGACGATTGCCCTTCCCGGTGACTGCGCCGTCGCTATGCACGCGGTGGGTGCGCGTCTATGGGCTCGCGGCTGGAAAAATGGGCCTCCCCAGGCCAAAAACTACATCCATCCGGCGCTAAATAACGCCGGATTTCGGTCTGGGGAGCCCCAACGGCTGGGGATGCTCTTAGAAGCAGACTCTATGCCGGTTGTTCTTCTGATAGGAAATAAAATCTGAAACAAGTATCATTCCTAGAAAACTTAACTACTAATGGACCATAAAATATAGTATTATGATTAGAGCCTTAAGTGAGAGTTTCGTATGTGGTTTCTTACTGCTTCTTACTCTGCTATACATGTCAGGTTCATTTATGGATTGAGGACGTCAGGAGCTTATCTGGTAGAGATTGCTGGTCTTAAATGCAGATTCTTGATTTTAGCTATATTTGCAATTTTGTTCTTGCATATTCCTATTATTTATGACATTGCCATTGCGTTCGAATGATCCTTCTGACTTCGCTATTTAAACTGGTTGTTTAGGCGACCCTTAGTGTCAAGTTTATTGGTAGCAAGCTATTTAAGTGAAATTATGTTTTTGACTATCCTTTTTGGTTCATGAACTTGTGTATAGTAGTCTGCCACAACGTAGATATGGATAATCAAAAAATGCTATGTTTTGCAATTTATGGACTACTTTTCAAGTTTGCCTTATGGCAATACTTATTAGTCACGTTTGTTAGTGAATTGACCAAACCTGCATGTTGACGTGAGGCCAGCATGTCCACCACATGTATGGACAACTCTTAGGCAAAACAACGCAAGTATCAAAAACGGCGCGGCAAAGCGCGCTAGGTCCTTCTAGTACCGTCTAACCACCACACCTCCTCGCTGCTACTACCTAGCTCTTAGTAACAAACAAGAGGATTTAGGTGTAGAGTAGCACAGCACAATCGGCCGGTGCGATACAGGTTGTACAGGATAGCTTAAAATATTGAGATAACAACTAACAGCTACAGTTAGGATACTAACAGATAACCAATGTTGTTATGCTAGCGTATCAATGAACACGTTTTAAACCCTCCCTCAATCTCAGCCACTTTCAATAAGGTTGAGATTGCATCGACCAGCATGAAACGCTGGTAAAGGGAGAGCTTTGGTGAAGATGTGTGCAACTTGATCTTTAGATGAGATAAACTGAATATGAAGTAACTTCTGAGAAACCCTTTATCTGACAAAATAAAAATCCACCTCGATGTGTTTCGTTCGTGCATGAAACACAGGATTAGAAGAAAGATACGTTGTTCCAAGATTATCACACCATAAAACCGGAGAGCGATCTTGCTTGATTCCAAGTTCCTTAAGAACTGACTACACCCAAATAAGTTCAGCAGCAGCATTAGCAAGCGCTTTATATTCAGACTCAGTCCTAGATCGAGAAACAGTGGCTTATTTCCTTGCACTCCAGGCGATCAAATTACCACCAAAGAAGATGGCATATCCCCCCGTTGATCGCCGATCATCAGAATCCCCTGCCCAATCAGCATCAGAAAAGGCAGACAACAAGGTGGCAGAAGAAGGACGAAGACTGAGTCCTTGAGAAACTGTCAACTGAACATATCGCAAAATCCACTTTACCGTAGCCCAATGAGTATCTCGAGGTTCATGAAGGAATTGACAAACTCTGTTAACTGCATAAGATAAATCTGGTCTAGTCACGGTGAGATATTGCAGACCACCAACCATACTATGATATCGAGTGGCGTCATCAGGTAAAAGAGGAGTCCCAACCAAGGAGCTCAAAGGGCCAGTCACAGTCATGAGAGTGTTGGCTGGTTGAGACTTCTGCATACCAACACGACAAAGAAGCTCATGCCCATATTTTCTCTGAGTGAGAGCAAGACCACCAGATGATTGACATAGCACCTCTATCCCAAGAACGAAATGCAAGGGACCTAGATCTTTGATTGCAAAATCAGAGCGTAATGCTGCAATAAGCTGACTGCTAGCAGTAGAAGATGTGCTGACCACAGTGATATCATACACATAAACAAGAAGATAAACTGCGCCATCAATCCGCTGACAGATAAAGAGGGACGTGTCAGCAGCCGAAGCTGTCAAAACCAAGTTTACCTAGGATGAAGCTTAACCTTGCATGCCATACCCGAGGTGCCTGTTTGAGCCCATATATTACTTTCACAAGACGACATAGATGCCCTAGGTGAGTATCATCCTCAAAGCCAGGTGGTTGCCGCATATAGACTTCCTCATCCAATACACCATGCAGAAATGCATTTTGAATATCCAATTGACGGAGATGCCACTTTTGAGAAACTACAAGAGAGAGCAGCAGACGAATGGTAGTAGGCTTCACCATTAGACTGAATGTATCCCCATAGTCCACGCCATAACGTTGCTTGAATCCCTTTGCGACCAAACAAGTTTTGTATCTTTCAATAGAACCATCAGCATGGTGCTTAATTTTGAACACACATTTTGAGTCAATCACATTCATACCAGACTGCCACGGATCAAGATGCCAAGTACTGTTGTAGAGTTCGTTGCATGTAAAACAAAAAATTCTACCGCAAGAACGTATAAAACCAAGATCCAATCTATGGAAAATCCAAGATCTAATCTATGAGATCGGAGCAACGAGATAGAAGAGAGACTAACCCTCGAAGATCCAAAGCCTTAACGAGATCAGATCTCCTGGTTGATGTAGACGATCCTTTCGGTGCTGCAATCTGGCGTACTCTGTCACACGTACGGTGTTGATGAAGTCCTTACTCTCCCCGTTCCAGCAGGCAGTGGAGGAGTAGATCCCCTCAGAATGCCAGCAGCACGGCGGCATGGTGGTGGTTGTGGAGGAGAAATTCCTGCAGGGCTTCGCCTAAGCCGGAGCAGGATATAGCGGGAGGGAGGAGAGGTGGCGGCTAGGGTTGAGGGAAGGGGCAAGTGGCTGGCCACCCCTCCCCTCTTTATATAGTGGGGGTCGGCTAGGGTTTCCCCCTTGGCCCCAATCCCATCTAGGGCCAGCGCAAGGGGAGGGGGGAGTTTTCTTCCCCCCAAGTCTTCCCCCTTTAGTGTTTTCCCTAAACCATAGGGGGGCTGGCCGGCCTGGGCCTTGAGGGCTGGTGCACCTGGCCCATTAGGGCTGGGTTGCACCCGTCGGCTCAGGTGGACCCTCCCGGGGTCGTGCTCCCACTTGTGGCCCCTCCAGAACCTTCTAGAAACCCTCCGGTCAAACACCTAAAAACTCCCGAACTTTTCCGAACCCCAGAAAATGACTTTCCTTATACGAATCTTATTCTCTGGATCATTCCGAACCTCCTCTTGATGTCCTGGATCCCATCCAATACTACGAACAATATTCGGTCTCCATCTCATATTCCATATCTACTAAACAACATCGAACCTTAAGTGTGTCACCCTACGATTCGTGAACTATGCATACATGATCGAGACTCCTCTCCGATCAATAACCAGTAGTGGGACCTGGAGATCCATAACGTCTACCACATATTCAATGACGACTTCCTGATCGAAAGAACCATTTACATACGATACTGATTCCCTTTATCGCCCGATACTTTACTTATCCGAGGTTTGATCGTCGGTATCTGTATACCTAGTTCAACCTCGTTACCGATAAATACTCTTTACTCGTACCATGATATGTCATCCCTTGTGACCTAGTCACATGCTTGTGATACGTCTCCAACGTATCTATAATTTCTGATGTTTCATGCTAGTTTTATGACAATACCTACATGTTTTGCTCACACTTTATAATGTTTTTATGCATTTTCCAGAACTAACCTATTAACAAGATGCTGAAGTGCCAGTTCCTGTTTTCTGCTGTTTTTGGTTCCAGAAAGGCTGTTCGGGCAATATTCTCGGAATTCGACGAAACAAAAGCCCAAGGCCTTATTTTCCCGGATTGTTCCAGAACACCGAAGGAGAGCCGGATGGGGGCCAAGGGGGACCCACACCATAGGGGGGCGCGGGTCCCACCCTGGCCGCGCCGCCATGTGGTGAGGGAGCCCTGTTGCCCCTCCGACTCCGCCTCTTCGCCTATAAAACCCCTCGTGACCTAAAAACCCGACACGAATTGACGAAACTCCAGAAAGACTCCAGGGACACCGCCGCCATCGCGAAACTCCATTTCGGGGGACAGAAGTCTCTGTTCCGACACGCCGCCGGGACGGGGAATTGCCCCCAGAGTCATCTCCATCGACACCACCGCCATCTTCATCGCCATCGCTGTCTCCCATGATGAGGAGGGAGTAGTTCTCCCCGAGGCTGAGGGCTCTACCGGTAGCTATGTGGTTCATCTCTCTCTCCCATGGTGTGATCTTTATGTGATCATGAGCTTTGTATCACTATTAATCTATGTGCTACTCTAGTGATGTTATTAAAGTAGTCTATTCCTCCTCCATGATGTAATGTTGACGAGTGTGTGCATCATGTAGTACTTGGCGTAGGTTATGATTGTAATCTCTTGTAGATTATGAAGTTAACTATTACTATGCACTCTAGAGGTTACTTTAATATGAACTCCGGAATTACTCTCCACGATGTGACGGTGACAGTGTGCGCATCGTGTGTGATTCCTTTATGAAGTTGTGGAGCTTGTTTACTCCGGCTTGAGGGTGCTCTTGTAGCCCTACACAATGAATGGTGTTTGTTATCCAACAAGAGAGTGTTTGAAGTAGCACAAGTGAAGAGAAGTTATTTATTTATGTGATCATTGTTGAGAGTGTGCACTAGTGAAAGTATGATCCCTAGGCCTTGTTTCCAAATATCGAATCACCGTTTATTTACTGTTCTACTCGCATGTTTACTTGCTGCCATATTTATTTCAGATTGTTATTACCACTCATATTCATCCATATCACTTGCATCTTACTATCTCTTCACCGAACTAGTGCACCTATACATCTGACAAGTGTATTAGGTGTGTTGGGGACACAAGAGACTTCTTGTATCGTAATTGCAGGGTTGCTTGACAGGGATATCTTTGACCTCTACCTCCCTGAGTTCGATAAACCTTGGGTGATTCACTTAAGGGAAACTTGCTGCTGTTCTACAAACCTCCGCTCTTGGAGGCCCAACACTGTCTACAGGAAAAGAAGTGTGCGTAGACATCAAGCTATTTTCTGGCGCCGTTGCCGGGGAGGTAAGGTAAAAGGTATTCACATCCTCCGACTACTAAGCTATTTCCTAGCGCTGTTGCTGGTGTGTGAGTGCTCGAAGCTATTTCCTTTAGATCCTGCAATTGCATCTTTTTGTTTCTTGTTTTTATTTTCACTAGTTAGGCTTAATGGAAAACAACAAAAATATTAGAGATCTTTATAGTATCTATCTTGAGTTAGGACATGAGGTGTTTGAAGAGAAAATTAAAAAATCTATGGAACTTTATATGCATAATAATGGCAATGTTATTAGTATCAATGCTTTGAACACCATTGTTGCTAATGCTATGGAAAATTCTAAGCTTGGGGAAGCTGGTTTTGATGAGCATGACATTTTTAGTCCCCCAAGTTTTGAGGAGAAAATTTTCTTTGATGATACTTTGCCTCCCATTTATGATGATTATAATGATAGTGGTATTTTGGTGCCACCTACTATGGAGGATAAAGTTTATTATGATTATACTATACCTCCTATATTTGTTGATTATGGTGATGATAATAATAATGATAGCTACTTTGTTGAATTTGCTCCCACTACAATTAATAAGAATGACTATGCTTATGTTGGGAGTAGTAATTATTTTATGCATGGGACTCATGATAAGAATGCTTTATGTGATAGTTATATTGCCGAGTTTGTTCATGTTTCTACTGAAAGTTATTATGAGAGAGGGAAACATGGTTATATGCATCTTAATAATATTAAGTTCTCCCTCTTTATGTTGAGAATCTTGAAGTTGCGCTTGTGTTGCCTTTCTATGCTTATTGCATTATGCTTACATAACTTATTTATTTACAAGATTCCTTTTTATAGGAAGTGGATTAGACTTAAAAGTGTTTCTTATTTTCTTTTGATGCTCTCTTTTGCTTCAACTCTTATTTCTTGCGAGAGCATCATTAAAATTACTGAGCCCATCTTAATGGCTATAAAGAAAGCACTTCTTGGGAGATAACCCATGTTTTTATTTTTGCTACTGTTTTGTTGTGTCTTGGAAGTTGTTACTACTGTAGCAACCTCTTCTTATCTTTATTTTATTGCATTGTTGTGCCAAGTAAAGATTTTGATAGTAAGGTTGATACTAGATTTGGATTTCTGCGCAGAAACAGATTTCTAGCTGTCACGAATTTGAGTAGAACTCTCTGTAGGAAACTCAGAAAAATGTGCGAAAATTCATGAGTGATCCTCAGATATGTACGCAACTTTCATTCAATTTGAGCTTTTTCATCTGAGCAAGTTAAGTGCCTCTAAAAAATTCGTCTTTACGGACTGTTCTGTTTTGACAGATTCTGCCTTTTATTTCGCATTGCCACTTTTGCTATGTTGGATGGATTTATTTGTTCCATTAACTTTCAGTAGCTTTGTGCAATGTCCAGAAGTGTTAAGAATGATTATGTCACCTCTGAATATGTGAATTTTTGATTATGCACTAACCCTCTAATGAGTTTGTTTTGAGTTTGGTGTGGAGGAAGTTTTCAAGGATCAAGAGAGGAGGATGATACAATATGATCAAGAAGATTGAAAAGTCTAAGCTTGGGGATGCCCCCGTGGTTCATCCCTGCATATTTCAAGAAGACTCAAGCATCTAAGCTTGGGGATGCCCAAGGCATCCCCTTCTTCATCGACAACTTATCAGGTCACCTCTAGTGAAACTATATTTTTATTCCGTTACATCTTATGTGCTTTACTTGGAGCGTCTGTATGTTTTTGTTTTTGTTTTTGTTTGAATAAAATCGGATCCTAGCTGTGGTGACCCGGCATACCACTGCATGGTGTAGTATGCAAGTCTGATATAACACCAATGAAACACCGTTCCACTAGTATTATATCGCTCAGAGTGGTACAACAGAAACATATGCGGGTCCAAGGCATGTCTATAGAATTACAACACTGACACTGTTACATAAGATCATCACAGCCTCCTACTTTACAATGAGGTAAAACTGTAAATAACTCCATAAGAACGACTCGTAGTCTAGTCTTATCACAAACTCTATTTGTAGAGTATTTAACTAGCTATAGAGACTATGAATAGATTCTAGCTAAGTAGGAGCTAGGTTTAGGAAACTAGTTCCCTTCTATGGCTAAACTAGGTTTTCTCCTTGCTTGGATGTGGTATTTGACTCCTCCGACGAGGTCCTGTCTCTTGAAGTAGTTGTTGACTTCTCGGTCTTCGAGTTGCACTCGTAGATCCTCCTTCGATGCCTCCATATCTAAGCAGGGGATTTAAGAGTGGGATGAGTACGAGCGTACTCAACAAGTTCATTATAGGAAAGAGGTGTTTAATGCACTAGCTACAGCATTAGACCAGAAAGTCTAATACCAATGCAAATTTTCATAACCATTTCTTCAAAAGGTTGCTTTTATTCAGAAGAACTATGTCCGTCAGCCTTCACCGGTTTACTAGAACTTCATGGAGCTCCTTTCCGGCCGCGTTCGCAGTTCCATATCTGTGGTGACCCTGCATACCACTGCATGTTGTAGTATGCCAGTCGTTGATATAACATTCGCGAAGTACCATTCCGCAAATATCACATCCCTCAGAGTAGTACAACAGAACATAGCAAGGTCCATAACTCATTCACACATTATTACAATACATATACACAAGTCGTCTCGGAGCTCCTCTTGGGTCCTAAGAGGATATCTCCTGGGTTCGAGGTGAACCCATCTTAACTTACAATACCATTGTCTCATTAAACAAAACATTTATTTAAGCGAGCAGCTAAATAGTAAGAGTTCGCGCTGCTCGACTACTACTACTCCTCCTGATATCCTTATGCTTGTTCTCCTCCGGAAGCCTCTCCGGATCCGTAGACTATGATGTAGTCTACGCCTTCCACTCCTCCTGAGAGGTCTGGTTCCTCGTAGCCGATGATCTCGGCTCCATCATGGTTGTCGTTGTCCTCCTCCAGATGGTTCAGACAATCTAAGCATGGGGTTTAAGAGTGGTATGAGTACGAGCGTACTCAACAAGTTCATTATAGATAAGAGGTGTTTAATGCACTAGCTACGATATTAGACCGGAAAGTCTAATACCAATGCAAGTTTTTATAAACATTTCTTCAATAGATTGCTTTTATTCCAAAGAGCTATGTCCGTCGGCCTTCACCGGTTTACTAGAACTTCATGGAGCTCCTTTCCGGCCGCGTTCGCAGTTCCTCAATCCCGGAACGGGGAGTGACGAGTGACGGTTCTTTACACTCTGCAGAGGTGTGTTGCTTTACCCATAAGAGATCTTAACCTTGGTGCCAACCGGGCAGCTTTCCCGTCCACACTTCCTTCGGTGTGAGGCCCGGTATAAGGTCTAGCCAATCATGTTCCTCCGCTACCTCGAACACCCACCCTTTGTTGCATACCCCGACCCCGGGTCCTCGTCGGTCCTCTTATACCACTTAAGGATGGACCCCGACCACGACAACGGTTTGGGATCGAACCAAACTCCTTCGCCGGTAGCTGCAACCCATCATAGACCGCAATACCGTGGGGACTTTAGGCTTCCCCAGCCCACCGCTTGCACTTCGAGCGACAAGTGTCTACGGACTATGCCGTGGGGACTTAAGGCTTCCCCAGCCAACCGCTTGCCCCGACGAGTTACAAGTGTCTACGGTAAAGCGCATCCGTTGATGAACGAGAGGTGGAAACACTTTTGACTACTCCGTCCCACTCCGGATCTTATGGTTAACACGGATATTACGGCACAAGAATCACTTGGCGACATTTGTTGTTTAATCCTAGATGGATATAAGCCCGTGCAATGGAACCTCCACCATATCAACACAATCCATGGTTCCATTGCCCACCACTTAGTCATATTCATAATTATGAAAGTAATGGTTTTGATTTTTGTGCAATAGTGATAACCATAATACTTTGCAAGTAATTTGATAGAAATACTCGAATGACATGAGCAAGTGATGAACTTGCCTGAACACTGCAAAGTTCTGCAGTTGGAAGGTATGGACTGACCCTTGTCCTCTTGTTCTGAAAAATAGCATCATTGTCCGATAAGGGCAATGGTTAAAGAAGCAATAATGCATGATTCCAGTTTTAGGGTTTATCCCCCCCTTCCGATGTCGTTGTTATTTTATGAGAGGTTAAATACTAAGAACATCTTAGTGATACTTGATTTAGGGTAAATCCAACCTTGAAATGTTGTCAAGGTGTTTTGAAATCCAAAGGCATTAATGGACTTACTTTTATTATTGGAAAATATATGTGTGATTTACATGATTAATTAAATCCTCAAATTAAGACTCATTCTTAATTGTCTTCAAAAACTCTCTTTTGTATTTTATTATGATAGATAATTTTATGCTGATCTGTTTTCATATTTTTAATTATTTGTTTAGAGCTTTTATCAATTTTCTATTGAATTTCCAAATTCCTGGTTTTTAATGGAATTTGGAAAAGTCTATTTTGCCCCTGGGCCCACTCGTCGGTGGAGCCCGGTGGTTTGGCTAGACCAGCTCGGGTCCAACCGACCCGAGCGGTCGGTCGCTCACTCCCTCACCTCGCGCTCGTGTCCGAACCCTAACCCTAGAGCTGCGGCGACTCGCGCGTCGCCGCCCCTTCGCCGAATTTCTTCGGCCGGCTCCGGCCATCGCCGCCGACGAGATTGGTCGCAATCGAACGGCCGCACGACGGCGCACCGTTCGGTCCGCGCCGATCCGTGTTTCACCGCCGTCTCCGTTCGTCCCCAACGCCTCTGCGGCACGGCCGTGGTGATTGGTGGTGCTCCGACGCCTGCTGTCGATCCGAGCGCCGTGGCGGTCTTCGGAGCGCCCTTGCTCGGCGACGCCAGGCCAGGCGCGGCTTGGCGCTGCCGTGGTGGCCTGTGCCGCCGTGCCGCCATGGCACGCCGGTGCTCTGCTCCAGGTACACGCCTCCTCAGATCTCCTCCTCTCTCTCATTCTTGCCTGCTCTTCTTCTTCCTCCTCTGGCTTTGGCCGCGGCGGCTCCTCCTCCTGGAGATGCTTGTGGTGCTGGTGCTTTGCGGTGCGTAGCTAGCTGTGCTGATTGTGCTGCTGTGTTGCTCATGCTGATGTGCTGCTTGTGCTGCTATGCAAATTTGCTAAGTTATGTACCTGTTTAAGCTTGCATTTCTTGCTAGAATTCTTCCCTGTGCCTCTGTTCTTGTTCCTATGCTTGCCTGGCACTCATGTGTATTCATATATGCTTTAATGGCTTAATTGCAGTATGCAATTCTTGCAAAATTTGCAAGTGCACGAGCTTCGTGGCTAGTTTTTGTGCTCAAATTCATGAGCATGCTCATCCGAGCATTGCTTGTTGGCTTAATGGTATGATTCAATGATGAGTACTAAGTGCTTTACTTGTTTTATCATGATCCAGGGGTTCATCAAGTCTTTGATGTGCTTCGGATACAATCATATGATTATTACTTCATTATCTGTTTATTCAGTTAAGGCTTGGGCATAATTCTTCGATGAGCTGGCTCATTTACGGTGCTATGCTTGCCTATAGCCATCCGTATCAAGTGTTAGCAAGCTTTGGTGAGCATGTGATCAACGGTGACTTGTTGATTAATTGTTAATCTTACATGTCGGGCCTCTTTGGTGCTCATCCCGGTGTCTCGTGTGATATATACACTTGTGCTAGTGAGGTGTATTGCTTACTCAAGCAATAAGCGTTACTTGCAGTGATCCTCTGGATCATGTGCAAGATTCTGGTTCATGATTTACTTGTTAATATCAATTATCTGTGTTGCCTGTATTGATTGAGTGGATAATTGATGTGAACTGTGATACAGTGATGATCAAATAAATTGTTGAAATGAAGCTAGAGGGATGCCAACATCAGTTGGGTACCCTAGCTCCTTTTTGAACCCATCTGGGTAATGATAGATGTGTTGAGCTTAACTGTGGGGTTTTGTGATGTGGTTGAGGTAGCCCTGACAGTAATTCATTACTGTTAAGGTAGCTCCCACCTATGTTGGTTTTCTGTGATGGATAGATGCTCACTGGCTAGTCACTTGGTGAATTTCCAGTAGCCTTGATGTTGATAAACAAGATAGGCACAAGTTGCCTATTAATCTGATGGTTTAACTAGGCTAATAGGTGCTTTGTGAATCTGGGTGGCTACATAGGAGTAAATCCATGCTGGATTTCTCTGGTTTGATTTCCTTCTAGCCTTGGTTGTACTTGCTGGCACCAATTGGTTTAGTAACCAAATGATGATACATCCAGGGTTTCATACCCTTATTTGATTCTGTGATGCAATTGTATGCTTATTTATGAGCAAAACAGGGTTTTGCTCAGGTTGATCTTGTTTATACCTCACTCCAGCTCCTAGATGGTTTGTTGGTGTAGAGGATTGCTTCTATGTGGTTCTTGTGGTTGATTTACTTGCCCTGCTCCTCCTGGTGAGCTTGATGCCTCTTGGTTATGTGCTGTGGTGGTGGAAATGTGTTGAACAGCAGTGGCTGTTCAAGCTGTTCTTGTGTTCTTGGCTGTTCTTGGTTTCTTACCCTTTGGAGATCCTGCCGATGAGCTGCTAGGGTTTCTGGCTGTGAGAAGGTTTTATATGAACCTTGGTTGGCTCCTCTGGTCGACAGCTTGGCCTGGCCATCTTGGTGACTCTCCCCTGGTCTGTGTGTGTTGTGATACATGCAGCTATCCCTGTGAGCTGCCTGTGTGCTTCACAGGTTGGGACTTGTCCTTTGGCTTGACACCCCGGCAGTGTTTGAGTTATCCTCTCAAATTGATCATATTTGCTAACCTGCCAAGTGGCTTTGCCACTTGGCTTAATGATCTGGTTGTTATGTATGTGTGCAGGTATCAAGTGCTGATCAGGATGATCTCAAGATCATCAAGATCAAAGAATTCATGAAGATCATAATGTAGTTTAGGTCATTTAGATATCTTGTAATTTTCCTTTTTCTGTTTCTGTTTATTCAATTTTTGTAATGTGTTGTAATCCCATAATTCAAATCTGAATATTGTAAATGACATTGTATCTTGTGTGATTATTAATAAAGCTCAAAGTTTCCCTAATGAGCTTTACTAGATAAATGTAATGTTTATATTCTTTGATTATTCATATTTGTTTAATGAATTACCTCAATTTTTTTAATTATGAGATATTCAAATTATGTTTGAATTTGAAATTCAAAGTTCTGGTGTTTGAATTCAATCATGCAACTTAAGTTATGATGCAAATTCTCCCTTCTCTTCTCAAAACCCTAAACCAGTGAAGTGAGTTGCAAGTTTGTCGCACTCTCGAAACCCTAACCCTGTAAGGTGTCGAGAGAGAAACTTGTCCCCCTTCGATGCAGTTTTTGTTAAAAAGCGCGAAATTTCCCCAGAATTTACTATGAAATGCACATCCCTTTCTAAAATCTACCCCTCGATCGTCTCTAAACCTGGGATATTACAATATCCCAGAACAGGGAGTGACAGGTCACGGTTCTTTACACTCTGCAGAGGTGTGTTGCTTTACCCATAAGAGATCTTAACCTTGGTGCCAACCGGGCATATGTTCCCGTCCACACTTCCTTTGGTGTGAGGCCCGGTATAAGGTCTAGCCAATCATGTTCCTCCGCTACCTCGAACACCCACCCGTTGTTGCATGCCCCGACCCTGGGTCCACGCCGGTCCCATTATTCCCGTAATTTCGGGGTGGACCCCGACCACGACGACGAGTGCTGGGCTCTACCATACACTCCTACGCCGGTAGCCGCAACCCATCATAGACCGCATTACCGTGGGGAATTAGAATGGGATCCCCACCCTCCGGTTGTTCCGCAAGACACAACCGCTACGGCAAGCAATGCTTTACCGTGGGGAATTAGAATGGGATCCCCACCCTCCGGTTGTTCCGCCGGACACAACCGCTACGGTAAGCGCATCCGTTGATGAACGAGAGGTGGAAACACTTTTGACTACTCCGTCCCACTCCGGATCTTATGGTTAACACGGGTATTACGGCACAAGAATCACTGGCGACATTTGTTGTTTAATCCTAGATGGATATAAACCCTTGCAATGGAACCTCCACCATATCAACACAATCCATGGTTCCATTGCCCACCACATAGTCATATTCATAGTTATGAAAGTAGTGGTTTTGGTTTTTTATGCAATAGTGACAACCATAGTACTTTGCAAGTAATTTGATAGAAATACTCAAATGACATGAGCAAGTGATGAACTTGCCTTTCTTGACCGCAAGATTATGCGGGCAAGGTCTTCGATACGCAATAACTCCAAATTCTGAAATAGCATCATCGTCCGGTAAGGACGATGTTTAAAAGATTGGCAAGGATGCAATAATGCATAAGTATGAGATGCAATCGCTCTAAGCGTGACCTAACCCCGATGAGTTAGGATCAGTGAGTTGTAATGATTGGTTTAGGGTGTGTTGCACTTTTAGAGTGATTCACAAACAAGGTTCTTATTCAGTGGTGGTGTTGTTTAGAATCATAAGTAGGTGGTAAAATGCATAGTAACAATTATACACATCCAGGAATAGTAGTTGTATAATAAGTAAAGAGCAGATTGTCAATTTTAAGTCCTATAATGCATGGTTGATGATTACTTATTATATAATTCAAAAGAATAACTTTTGAAGAACATGTTCTTTAATAAAGAACAAGTATGATAATTAGGTTGGTGGGGTTATATGGTTGACTATGATTCCAAGTATCTTCTGGAATAAGGATTAGATGGATCCTAACAAGGTTGGGAGTACATCTTAGGCAATTCATTAAACATGGTTGCTATCAAGGTTGGTATACCTTCGCTGGTGATAGCTGGCTAGGGTTTATGGATCCTATTGAGCAGGTTTGATGGCTACTCCTTATTTAGTTCAAAAGAATAACTTTTGAAGCACATACTTCTTAAGTAATAAGAAGTACTACAATTAAGGTTGAGGTTGTCTAGGTTTTACTATTGAATCCACTAAAATAGGGCATAGTTGGCTCCTGGATATTATGGTTCATAAGTATCTAATACTTAGTAGGGTTTAATGGAATATAGTTAGATAATGCACTATATTTGGCATAGTTGTTATTGAAGTCCATCACAATGGTGTGATGCTAAGCATGGATAGGTAAGGTTGATATCTCCGAGGATTGGAACTAGGTTTACATTTGGTTAACCCCATTTGATCATCTAGGTCTGATGAAGATGAACACATGGGATACCCATCCTGTTAGTGATAGGTCTTCTACATTTTATGTGGACATGGCAATCATTTAATTGTTGCTATGGATCTATGATTGAAAAGAAAGTATCATGATCACATGTTCTTATCTAGGGTTTAGGTTAGAACCAAAATAGGTTCACAAAGAATAATGAAGCTAGGTTCCTAATGGAGTTAGGGTTTTAGGGTTACACATGGAATAATGGGTTTCTAGTTTTCTTCCTCATGGAACCAGGGCTTCTAGTTACCCTAAAGTTCTTGAATTAATAACTTCACTACAGGGTTGAAGTTATTAATAATTTTGAAATAAAAACAATATTGAATCTTCCTTTGTGTTATTTTTGAATAATTAATAATTAAGGTAATTATTAATCAGGGTTTAATCTCTCTAATAAAGATTTAACAAAATAATAAATAAAGAAAATTAATTTTAATGTTTTCTGTATTTATTTACTAGTTTTTATTTAATTTGGAAATTTTTCCTAATTATTGGATTTTTTATTTAATTTAGAATTAAAGAAAATGCTTAAATAATAAGTATTAAATACTTAAATTTTTATTATAAATAAAAGTTTCATATTGTATTTTTATTGGATAGATTTTTCTTTTCTGAGAATTTTGATATCTTATTTTCATTTTTCTGAATTAATGTGAATTTTCTAAATTCATTTGAAGTTGCAGCAATTAAATAGGATTTGAATTAAAAATGAAATGGGGAATGCTAAACGTACCCGGGCTAACCTACACGCAGAGAATGACCAGTGGGCCAGTAGTCCACGTGGACTGCCACGTGAGCGTGGACTGGTCAAAATTGAAACCATGTCCAGTAGCTCACGGTGGCCGGCGGGAATCGGCGATTGCCGTCGATCCAGGGCTCGCGCGGACGAACTACCAAGACCACTAGACTCAGAGCATCGCGGTGAGTGCAACGGTACCAGCGCCGCCCCTATTTGGTCGCCGGAGCACGCATCGACGGCGAGACCGAGCGGCGGTGCTCGCGAGTGAAGGGTGCGACGCCATTACGGCGCATGATTGAATGAGCTAGGAATGCTTCGAGGTGCGGAGCTCACCGAGAGCACGCGAGGCTTGACGGCGAGGTCGGAGCTGGCCTGGTTCGCCGGAATTGATGGCTCCGGCCGTCGGAGAGATGATGTCGTCGGCGTCGATTACCGACACGGTGGCTCGATTCCTTGCGTGGGCTGAGCTTGTCGAGGATGGCGGTTACGGTGGTGTGCTCAGCTCGGCTCGGGGAGGCTTCAATCGCCGGCGGTAATGGTGACCGGTGAGGTCCAGGGTTTCGGTGTGGAGAAAATTGGGACAATGAGGAAGAAGAGAGTGACTAGGGTTTGTCCAGGGTCTTTATATGGCGCCAGATGCGATCCTCGTCACACCGCCGAGCAAGGGAAGGCCGCCAGCGAGGGGGAGAAGACGAGCACGTCGTCGTGTCTGGCCTCCGATACATGGAGAGGATGAGGACGACCCTCTCCCGATCTTTTTGACGAAGGGGTACGTTGGGCTGTGGCTGGGCTGCGACTTGGGCCGTGGTGCTCGGGCTGCTCTGCTATAGCTGCCGCCGGGTCGTGGTGGCCCGATAGCTAATCCTCTCCTCTTTCTAATTTTCTTTTCTGTTTTGTATTTTCTTATTCAAATTCAGTTTTGAATTCAATCTCCTTTGTAGGATTTGGTTGTTTGAATTGCTACTGGAATACATTCAAGGCACTTAAAAGATTGTTGTTGTGTATTAGCAATTTTAATATGGTTCCTAGAACATTGGTTGATTAATTACTATTTGGCTTTGAATTAAGTACCCCCATGACATGAATTTGAATTTCAACTTGGAAGGACTCAAAGTAGTTTCCAAATGATATTGTTCTTGTTTGATGATATGTAGGGTTTTATTGGGTATTACTTTGTGAGAAACAAGTCACCAAGTGAGGCTTGTTTATGGAGTTCTATTAAGTAAGTGACTAAATGGCATGATTTCATGTGCTAAAATATTTCTAAGGACTTGATTTCCCATTTGAGATTGTTGGTAATTTACACATGAATTTAAGTGAACACTTACTTATTAGGATCTTGTGAGGTTTATCTTAATTCTATTTCCAGTTTAATAATGGTACTATTATTTTAATAACACCTTGAAATACTTAGAGTAGGTATTTCTCCCATCATGGTTTTGTCTTGGTTATAAGAATAAGTGGTTGATCCCCACACATGGTTTTAATTATAGGATTTAGCACTAGTTGTCTCTTAGGTTTAATAACTGAAGCACAGGATTTAATTAATGAACAATTAGGGTTCTAATCATATTCTCCTAATGTCACATGGTTTGAATCTCAAATATGGCTTAGGTTTTAGTTATGATCACCCAAGTGATGCACAAACTAGGGTTGAGGTATAATTCTAAGTTGTAGAGATAAGATGACACCATATTGCATTTGCTAGGGTTTAATCTCCCCTAACCAAGGTAATATGGTTAGTTGCTTAATTGTTTCTGTTCTCCTTTAATTGCTAAGAACTTGAGGATTGGTTTTATCTTATACCAATGGATTTCTATTATATCCTTAATCTATTGTTCAAGTAACTAAAGTAGCTATATTTCTTTTTATAGTTAACTTTGGTTATAATAATGAATGGTTTCTTACCATATAAATTATAGGCTTTAACTCTAAGCTTTTCTTATGTGCTTATATCCTCTACTTCAAGTTCTTAGGTTTTATGATCACTACACAATTTATAATGATCAAGGTTTGGCTTCCTAAGTTATTACTAGAAATATTTAGATATGGTTATACCAATTACCCCTCTCACTCCACAAGAACTTGGATTATAATCTAGGGTTCTACTCAAGGAATGATGATGTGATTATCTAAATATGTGGTCTTCCTAAGAATTCTACCTTGCTATCTTCTGTAGCTTGTTCTTCAGGAATTCTGATAAACCTGCGTCTTGTGGCATGCCTCCACCTCCTAGCTGCTTCATCTTGATCCTAACTAATTTTATGGAGTGGCTCAATGTGTTGGTCTTCTTGCATCATGGTGCAAGATGATGAGATGAATGGGGTAGAGGGTTCCTTTTATAGGCTTGTGCATGCTCTAATATCATGACACATAGGTGGATGACTCTTGTTTTAATTTGATGAGTAAGGTGCTTGGTTGTCATGCTCTTATCCATAGTAATCCTTTAAGCATGAGGTGGCATTGCTTAGGATGCAAGCTATGTAGATATTTTCATCCTATGTGGCATGGGTATTATCCTCTCTTGTGATTTGTTTTTGGAGAGCCAAGTGGCTTTTGTTACTAATTGTCTTATGAATGATCTTATGCTTATGGGTGAGTCACTATATCATATGTGATTGTATTTATATTATAATTGGGATCAAAATGTCAAGAATAAGAATTATACCCCAATTTTGAATAATGATGTTTGATTTCACCAAGGCATGATCATATGAGTTTCAAAGTACTCATAGTTTATTTTATTCAAATAGTTTGAACTATAATTCGTAATGTAAATGAATTTAGTTTTGTGATATTCCACATATTTAAATAGTTATGCTTAAAATAAGAATGTGGGGCTTTTATGCACTTAGGTCCTTGTGTTTTACCATATTTGGTAATTAGTTTTAAAGTGAATTCAATTATACCCCAAGTGTAGTTTCTTAACTTTTAAGTGTTAATAACTTAGAGTTTGATTATTATCTATTTGATGGTTATAGGCATCTCCCAAGCTTGTGTTGGTGTTGAGTTCAAGAATTACCATGAGGTTCATGGTAAGAACATGGGTTAGTTTTAAGACATGGAGAAGATAAGTGAAGAATGGGTTCTCCATTTATTATTACTTGATTTCCAATTCAATAGATGTTCTTATGTTATGGCAAGGAATACCATGTTATGATCTTTTATAAGATCAAGCAATTGATCATTGTTTAAAGTCTTGTGGTGTTAGTTCCATTTGATATAAACCCTTAGATCAAATCATCTCTACCCAAAACAAGGTTTTAAACAAAGTCACATTGAGGTTTATAGCGCTTGACTTGATGAGCTACTTCAATTCCACCAAGGTCAAGTGAAACTTCATTTACTCATGGATCTGTTTTACTTTAAAGCGCGAAAATTCCCCAGATTTTCTATGCATGAATGCAATGCACACATCTCTATTTACTCTATTTTTGTAACCCCATTACCTGGGATATTACAGTCTCTACCCCTTAAACTAAACTTCGTCCTCGAAGTTTGAACTCTCTCACGTTTCCGAAGTGTGGATCTGACTTGTGCAGACTACGGCTTTTCTCGAACTCCGTATGGATCTCACTGGATATCATTGAATATACCCCTTGTCCAGATTCTTCCTGGAATCCATGAGTGTCTGTCTCTGAGTCATGGTTTCTTACTTCAATTCCATGATTTCTTTCAATATTATAATCCTGTTTCCTTTCTCATTGCAGATTCAATGATTGGGATTCTTCTGGTGCTGCTAGTCTTAACTGAGGATTAATTTGATAACATACTCCTAATTGGTAAATAGGTCTTTGTTTTTCCTTACTGCCAAAACTGCAATAATGGTACATAGTAAGGTACTTATCATAGGAATGGTCGTGATGGTTTATTTCCCTAGGAATGGATTAGACTCATTTAGTCCATCCAATCATGGTTTATAGTTGCTGCTTATAACTATTTTGGATTCTTTAGGTTCCATGAAAGGAATCATTCTATTAGTCTGTGGTTCTGGTATTGGTCAATTTCCTTCAGTCTTTGGGTCTTCTTGAGCTTTATTTGGTCTCCTACAATCCTTCATCCAACTTCCTTAGCCTTAATTTACTTGGGCTTTCGTACTTCTGATTAAATATTACTCACTTTCTCAAGTTATAGTCCACTTCTTACTTCCTCGAAGTATAAACCTCGGCTTCTGGTCTGACATCCTTCTGAAAGTAGTGACAACAATCTTATGAAAATAAGATCGAACTTCCTCTCAGTTCAGACCTTCTTCTTCTATCTTGCTTAAGGTATTGAGTCATTGTACAACCAACTCAATCTTCACTCTACCCCTTAGAGTTTTCTTAAGCCCTTCAACTCCTTTTCCTTCCAACCATTGGACTTGTGGTTGGATTATTGGTCTGGTTCTAACTTATGGGTTTTACTTCTTCTAAGGTCTCGCGAAGAAACTTTGTGGTGTATCCACTCAATTGTGGACATCCAATGTGAATCCTTTGACTAAATGTTTATAGATCTAGCTATTTGGCTGACAAGATTTTTATTTGTCCACAAACTTTTGTTACAACTAATTAAATCGTGGACTATTTGTAATACCAACTGATACCAGCTGTGGTTATTATACCAACTGTGGCTATTCGATATCTAAAAATGGATTCTACTATAGGTTCTGATCAACTGGACGAGACATCTTCTACTTTATCTCGCAGTATTGATACTATAGCAATTGTGGTCTTCTGATATCAACTATGTTCTTCTTATACCTGCTATAGTTTCATATATCATCTTCCTTCATTCAGGGTTTATTTTGCAAGAAAACCACTAGCTGACGCTATGATTATAGTATCCTAAGTGATTTCCCATGCATTCCCTCTTCTATGTTGACTATGGATCTGCTTCAGCTTCACCATAATCATTATATTTTTCACCTGCCTGCCTCTTATGTACTAAAGTACTCCTCTATTGAGGTAAGCATGAGTTTCTGATCGTACTTCCTACCGAGTATTGTGGTTACTTCCCACAACTTTACATCCTTTCTCTGATGAACCTCCATCTTATCTTCGTAAGCTTCCAAAATTCGTCACTTCCTCACACGAATACCATTACCCTCTAGATCTATAGCATCAAGTAAGAACTTGATATTGCAACATGCATTTGCATATCGAAGTCAAACTTCATGTATGGATCTAGTCAAACAATGAAAATCCAATAAAATCCAAGAAGATTCAGCTTTGTGTTTATAATACACACCATCATAAGCCTGAATATACTAGTTGAGTAAGACATCTCTAAACATCAGGCTCTGATGTGTATTATAGAACACCACATAATATAGGTTTATATCGTGATACTTAGCACGAATATAGGGAATTCTACTATTTGTCTCAACCTTTACCTTAATTGCACATTTGCAATGAGATAAACTTGAAACAAAGTGGTCTAGGATAGTTGTGGTTAACCTAATTTTCTTTGGAAGTACTAACTTAGCTTCCATTTTGTTGAGGACTACTTCAATGATATGTCTGGTTCTAAATTTGCTACTCTAAACACATAACTATGGAAATATAACTCCTATTCTTCCAAGTGTTTCTATCATAAGTCTATGGTCATGATGTGCTTGGCACACTTCCCATATTTTTGGGACACATTTCTTGCACTATTGTCTGGCTTCTTACTGTACTTCTTATAAGTATTTATGATGTTCTATTCCATCACATAATGATTCTCAGGTGAATCATATATGATTAGCTACTCTACCATGTAAGTAGACATATTTTATTTTTATCTCTCTTCCGTACTTCCCATGATTGACTCATCATGGTCTATACTACCTCATGTGACTCATAGTTATCACTTACTATCAATTGTTTCACAAGTTTATATAAATTTTACTTACCCTATTACTTGTTTTGGTATACACCTTCTAGTAGGATATCTTCCTAATATTCTTATCTTTATCACTTGACATCACTCCTTATTACAGGTTTAGATAACTCTTACTTAATCCTAGCATAGGTTGGTACCCATCTTCCAATAGGATATCTTCCTTATGGTTGTATCCTCTCTTTGGACTACCATGTATGGTATACCAACTGTGATCTACTCATATATTGTTTTAGGAATGTAATAGTGTGCTATAAGTTTGGGATTAGCTAACTAACTTAGGAAGGATAGGTAGGAAAGGTTGACTCAAGTGTGTCAGGATTATTCTTAAGTGAATATCCATCTCAAGTCATAAGAAGATTTGGTTCAACTAAGACAACTTCCTATAGACACTACCAATCCTATAGGTCTCCTTTAAAGGGTTTTAATCCTAGGGTCAAAGCATTTGCTCTGATACCAACTGTGGTGACCCAGCATACCACTGCATGGTGTAGTATGCAAGTCTGATATAACACCAATGAAACACCGTTCCACTAGTATTATATCGCTCGTAGTGGTACAACAGAAACATATGCGGGTCCAAGGCATGTCTATAGAATTACAACACTGACACTGTTACATAAGATCATCACAGCCTCCTACTTTACAATGAGGTAAAACTGTAAATAACTCCATAAGAACGACTCGTAGTCTAGTCTTATCACAAACTCTATTTGTAGAGTATTTAACTAGCTATAGAGGCTATGAATAGATTCTAGCTAAGTAGGAGCTAGGTTTAGGAAACTAGTTCCCTTCTATGGCTAAACTAGGTTTTCTCCTTGCTGGATGTGGTATTTGACTCCTCTGACAGGGTCCTGTCTCTTGAAGTAGTTGTTGACTTCTCGGTCTTCGAGTTGCACTGTAGATCCTCCTTCGATGCCTCCATATCTAAGCAGGGGATTTAAGAGTGGGATGAGTACGAGCGTACTCAACAAGTTCATTATAGGAAAGAGGTGTTTAATGCACTAGCTACAGCATTAGACCATAAAGTCTAATACCAATGCAAATTTTCATAACCATTTCTTCAAAAGGTTGCTTTTATTCAGAAGAACTATGTCCGTCAGCCTTCACCGGTTTACTAGAACTTCATGGAGCTCCTTTCCGGCCGCGTTCGCAGTTCCATATCCCGAACGAGGAGTGACGAGTCACGGTTCTTTACACTCGCGGAGGTGTGTTGCTTTACCCATAAGAGATCTTAACCTTGGTGCCAACCGGGCATATGTTCCCGTCCACACTTCCTTTGGTGTGAGGCCCGGTATAAGGTCTAGCCAATCATGTTCCTCCGCTACCTCGAACACCCACCCGTTGTTGCATGCCCCGACCCTGGGTCCACGCCGGTCCCATTATTCCCGTAATTTCAGGGTGGACCCCGACCCCGACGACGATGCTCGGGCTCTACCATACACTCCTACGCCGGTAGCCGCAACCCATCATAGACCGCATTACCGTGGGGAATTAGAATGGGATCCCCACCCTCCGGTTGTTCCGCAAGACACAACCGCTACGGCAAGCAATGCTTTACCGTGGGGAATTAGAATGGGATCCCCACCCTCCGGTTGTTCCGCCGGACACAACTCGCTACGGTAAGCGCATCCGTTGATGAACGAGAGGTGGAAACACTTTTGACTACTCTGTCCCACTCCGGATCTTATGGTTAACACGGGTATTACGGCACAAGAATCATCGGCGAAATTTGTTGTTTAATCCTAGATGGATATAAACCCTTGCAATGGAACCTCCACCATATCAACACAATCCATGGTTCCATTGCCCACCACATAGTCATATTCATAGTTATGAAAGTAGTGGTTTTGGTTTTTTATGCAATAGTGACAACCATAGTACTTTGCAAGTAATTTGATAGAAATACTCAAATGACATGAGCAAGTGATGAACTTGCCTTTCTTGACTGCAAGATTATGCAGGCAAGGTCTTCGATACGCAATAACTCCAAATTCTGAAATAGCATCATCGTCCGGTAAGGACGATGTTTAAAAGATTGGCAAGGATGCAATAATGCATAAGTATGAGATGCAATCGCTCTAAGCGTGACCTAACCCCGATGAGTTAGGATCAGTGAGTTGTAATGATTGGTTTAGGGTGTGTTGCACTTTTAGAGTGATTCACAAACAAGGTTCTTATTCAGGGTGGTGTTGTTTAGAATCATAAGTAGGTGGTAAAATGCATAGTAACAATTATACACATCCAGGAATAGTAGTTGTATAATAAGTAAAGAGCAGTTGTCAATTTTAAGTCCTATAATGCATGGTTGATGATTACTTATTATATAATTCAAAAGAATAACTTTTGAAGAACATGTTCTTTAATAAAGAACAAGTATGATAATTAGGTTGGTGGGGTTATATGGTTGACTATGATTCCAAGTATCTTCTGGAATAAGGATTAGATGGATCCTAACAAGGTTGGGAGTACATCTTAGGCAATTCATTAAACATGGTTGCTATCAAGGTTGGTATACCTTGCTGGTGATAGCTGGCTAGGGTTTATGGATCCTATTGAGCAAGTTTGATGGCTACTCCTTATTTAGTTCAAAAGAATAACTTTTGAAGCACATACTTCTTAAGTAATAAGAAGTACTACAATTAAGGTTGAGGTTGTCTAGGTTTTACTATTGAATCCACTAAAATAGGGCATAGTTGGCTCCTGGATATTATGGTTCATAAGTATCTAATACTTAGTAGGGTTTAATGGAATATAGTTAGATAATGCACTATATTTGGCATAGTTGTTATTGAAGTCCATCACAATGGTGTGATGCTAAGCATGGATAGGTAAGGTTGATATCTCCGAGGATTGGAACTAGGTTTACATTTGGTTAACCCCATTTGATCATCTAGGTCTGATGAAGATGAACACATGGGATACCCATCCTGTTAGTGATAGGTCTTCTACATTTTATGTGGACATGGCAATCATTTAATTGTTGCTATGGATCTATGATTGAAAAGAAAGTATCATGATCACATGTTCTTATCTAGGGTTTAGGTTAGAACCAAAATAGGTTCACAAAGAATAATGAAGCTAGGTTCCTAATGGAGTTAGGGTTTTAGGGTTACACATGGAATAATGGGTTTCTAGTTTTTTTCCTCATGGAACCAGGGCTTCTAGTTACCCTAAAGTTCTTGAATTAATAACTTCACTACAGGGTTGAAGTTATTAATAATTTTGAAATAAAAACAATATTGAATCTTCCTTTGTGTTATTTTTGAATAATTAATAATTAAGGTAATTATTAATCAGGGTTTAATCTCTCTAATAAAGATTTAACAAAATAATAAATAAAGAAAATTAATTTTAATGTTTTCTGTATTTATTTACTAGTTTTTATTTAATTTGGAAATTTTTCCTAATTATTGGATTTTTTATTTAATTTAGAATTAAAGAAAATGCTTAAATAATAAGTATTAAATACTTAAATTTTTATTATAAATAAAAGTTTCATATTGTATTTTTATTGGATAGATTTTTCTTTTCCGAGAATTTTGATATCTTATTTTCATTTTTCTGAATTAATGTGAATTTTCTAAATTCATTTGAAGTTGCAACAATTAAATAGGATTTGAATTAAAAATGAAATGGGGAATGCTAAACGTACCCGGGCTAACCTACACGCGAGAGAATGACCGGTGGGCCAGTAGGTCCACGTGGACCGCCACGTGAGCGTGGACTGGTCAAAGTGAAACCATGTCCAGGTAGCTCACGGTGGCCGGCGGGAATCGGCGATTGCCGTCGATCCAGGGCTCGCGCGGACGAACTACCAAGACCACTAGACTCAGAGCATCGCGGTGAGTGCAACGGTACCAGCGCCGCCCCTATTTGGTCGCCGGAGCACGCATCGACGGCGAGACCGAGCGGCGGTGCTCGCGAGTGAAGGGTGCGACGCCATTACAGCGCATGATTGAATGAGCTAGGAATGCTTCGAGGTGCAGGAGCTCACCAGGAGCACGCAGGGCTTGACGGCGAGGTCGGAGCTGGCCTGGTTCGCCGGAATTGATGGCTCCGGCCGTCGGAGAGATGATGTCGTCGGCGTCGATTACCGACACGGTGGCTCGATTCCTTGCGTGGGCTGAGCTTGTCGAGGATGGCGGTTACGGTGGTGTGCTCAGCTCGGCTCGGGGAGGCTTCAATCGCCGGCGGTAATGGTGACCGGTGAGGTCCAGGGTTTCGGTGTGGAGAAAATTGGGACAACGAGGAAGAAGAGAGTGACTAGGGTTTGTCCAGGGTCTTTATATGGCGCCAGATGCGATCCTCGTCACACCGCCGAGCAAGGGAAGGCCGCCAGCGAGGGGGAGAAGACGAGCACGTCGTCGTGCTGGCCTCCAGTACATGGAGAGGATGAGGACGACCCTCTCCCAATCTTTTTGACGAAGGGGTACGTTGGGCTGTGCTGGGCTGCGACTTGGGCCGTGGTGCTGGGCTGCTCTACAGGCTGCTGCTGGGCTGTGGTGGCCCAATAGCTAATCCTCTCCTCTTTCTTATTTTCTTTTCTGTTTTGTATTTTCTTATTCAAATTCAGTTTTGAATTCAATCTCCTTTGTAGGATTTGGTTGTTTGAATTGCTACTGGAATACATTCAAGGCACTTAAAAGATTGTTGTTGTGTATTAGCAATTTTAATATGGTTCCTAGAACATTGGTTGATTAATTACTATTTGGCTTTGAATTAAGTACCCCCATGACATGAATTTGAATTTCAACTTGGAAGGACTCAAAGTAGTTTCCAAATGATATTGTTCTTGTTTGATGATATGTAGGGTTTTATTGGGTATTACTTTGTGAGAAACAAGTCACCAAGTGAGGCTTGTTTATGGAGTTCTATTAAGTAAGTGACTAAATGGCATGATTTCATGTGCTAAAATATTTCTAAGGACTTGATTTCCCATTTGAGATTGTTGGTAATTTACAGATGAATTTAAGTGAACACTTACTTAATAGGATCTTGTGAGGTTTATCTTAATTCTATTTCCAGTTTAATAATGGTACTATTATTTTAATAACACCTTGAAATACTTAGAGTAGGTATTTCTCCCATCATGGTTTTGTCTTGGTTATAAGAATAAGTGGTTGATCCCCACACATGGTTTTAATTATAGGATTTAGCACTAGTTGTCTCTTAGGTTTAATAACTGAAGCACAAGATTTAATTAATGAACAATTAGGGTTCTAATCATATTCTCCTAATGTCACATGGTTTGAATCTCAAATATGGCTTAGGTTTTAGTTATGATCACCCAAGTGATGCACAAACTAGGGTTGAGGTATAATTCTAAGTTGTAGAGATAAGATGACACCATATTGCATTTGCTAGGGTTTAATCTCCCCTAACCAAGGTAATATGGTTAGTTGCTTAATTGTTTCTGTTCTCCTTTAATTGCTAAGAACTTGAGGATTGGTTTTATCTTATACCAATGGATTTCTATTATATCCTTAATCTATTGTTCAAGTAACTAAAGTAGCTATATTTCTTTTTATAGTTAACTTTGGTTATAATAATGAATGGTTTCTTACCATATAAATTATAGGCTTTAACTCTAAGCTTTTCTTATGTGCTTATATCCTCTACTTCAAGTTCTTAGGTTTTATGATCACTACACAATTTATAATGATCAAGGTTTGGCTTCCTAAGTTATTACTAGAAATATTTAGATATGGTTATACCAATTACCCCTCTCACTCCACAAGAACTTGGATTATAATCTAGGGTTCTACTCAAGGAATGATGATATGATTATCTAAATATGTGGTCTTCCTAAGAATTCTACCTTGCTATCTTCTGTAGCTTGTTCTTCAGGAATTCTGATAAACCTGCATCTTGTGGCATGCCTCCACCTCCTAGCTGCTTCATCTTGATCCTAACTAATTTTATGGAGTGGCTCAATGTGTTGGTCTTCTTGCATCATGGTGCAAGATGATGAGATGAATGGGGTAGAGGGTTCCTTTTATAGGCTTGTGCATGCTCTAATATCATGACACATAGGTGGATGACTCTTGTTTTAATTTGATGAGTAAGGTGCTTGGTTGTCATGCTCTTATCCATAGTAATCCTTTAAGCATGAGGTGGCATTGCTTAGGATGCAAGCTATGTAGATATTTTCATCCTATGTGGCATGGGTATTATCCTCTCTTGTGATTTGTTTTTGGAGAGCCAAGTGGCTTTTGTTACTAATTGTCTTATGAATGATCTTATGCTTATGGGTGAGTCACTATATCATATGTGATTGTATTTATATTATAATTGGGATCAAAATGTCAAGAATAAGAATTATACCCCAATTTTGAATAATGATGTTTGATTTCACCAAGGCATGATCATATGAGTTTCAAAGTACTCATAGTTTATTTTATTCAAATAGTTTGAACTATAATTCGTAATGTAAATGAATTTAGTTTTGTGATATTCCACATATTTAAATAGTTATGCTTAAAATAAGAATGTGGGGCTTTTATGCACTTAGGTCCTTGTGTTTTACCATATTTGGTAATTAGTTTTAAAGTGAATTCAATTATACCCCAAGTGTAGTTTCTTAACTTTTAAGTGTTAATAACTTAGAGTTTGATTATTATCTATTTGATGGTTATAGGCATCTCCCAAGCTTGTGTTGGTGTTGAGTTCAAGAATTACCATGAGGTTCATGGTAAGAACATGGGTTAGTTTTAAGACATGGAGAAGATAAGTGAAGAATGGGTTCTCCATTTATTATTACTTGATTTCCAATTCAATAGATGTTCTTATGTTATGGCAAGGAATACCATGTTATGATCTTTTATAAGATCAAGCAATTGATCATTGTTTAAAGTCTTGTGGTGTTAGTTCCATTTGATATAAACCCTTAGATCAAATCATCTCTACCCAAAACAAGGTTTTAAACAAAGTCACATTGAGGTTTATAGCGCTTGACTTGATGAGCTACTTCAATTCCACCAAGGTCAAGTGAAACTTCATTTACTGTGACTGTTTTACTTTAAAGCGCGAAAATTCCCCAGATTTTCTATGCATGAATGCAATGCACACATCTGTTTCCTCTATTTTTGTAACCCCATTACCTGGGATATTACACTAGCATTCTTTATGTGGGAGAGAGACACGCTCCGCTCGTTCATATGAACACTGGTGTTCTTAGCTTTACTTGTTCATAGCGAAAGTTGAAACTGCTTCGTTCATTGTTATATGGTTGGAAACAGAAAATGCTTCATGTGGTAATTGGTATATTGTCTTGAATAATTTGATACTTGGCAATTGTTGTGCTCAAATAGATCATGTTTAAGCACTTGCATCATGTACTTTGCACCTATTAATGAAGAACTACCATAGAGCTTGTTGAAATTTGGTTTGCATGATTGGTCTCTCTAAAGTCTAGATATTTTCTGGTTAAGGTGTTTGAACAACAAGGAAGACAATGTAGAGTCTTATAATGCTTGCAATATGTTCTTATGTAAGTTTTGTTGTACCGGTTCATACTTGTGTTTGCTTCAAACAACCTTGCTAGCCCAAGGCTTGTACTGAGAGGGAATTCTTCTCGTGCATCCAAAACCTTGAGCCAAAACCTATGCCATTTGTGTCCACCATACCTACCTACTATGTGGTATTTCTATGCCATTCCAAAGTAAATTACTTGAGTGCTACCTTTAAAATTTCATTCTTTGTCTTTGCAATACATAGCTCATGGGAAAATAGCTTTAAAAAGTATTGTGGTATTGAATATGTTGCTTATGTATCTTATTTCTTATAAGTTGCTTGTTGAGCGGTAACCATGTTTCTGGGGACGCCATCAACTATTACACCTTTGTTGAATATCATGTGAGTTGCTATGCATGTTCGTCTTGTCTGAAGTAAGGGTGATTTATCATGATCAAATGGTTTGAGTATGCATATTGTTAGAGAAGAACATTGGGCCGCTAACTAAAGCCATTAATTATGGTGGAAGTTTCATTTTGGACATTAATCCTCAAATCTCTTATGAGAATATTATCTGTTGTTAAATGCTTATGCATTAAAGAGGAGTCCATTATCTGTTTTCTATGTTGTCCCGGTATGGATGTCCTTAGTTGAGATCTATCAAAAACGAGAAATCAAATGCGATCTATCTCCTTGGACCTTTGTACGAAGCGGCATAGAGGTACCCCTTTGTGACACTTGGTTGAAACATATGTAATGCAATGATAATCCATGGAAATCCAAGCTAATTAGGACAAGGTGCGAGCACTATTGGTATTCTATGCATGGGGCTTGCAACTTATAGGATGTATTATGCATAACACATATGAATTATTACTACCGTTGACAAAATTGTTTCTATGATTTCTAGCACAAAAATAGTAATCCATGCTTCCCTCTGCGAAGGGCCTTTCTTTTACTTTATGTTGAGTCAGTTTACCTACTTCTTTCTATCTTAGAAGCAAACACTTGTGTCAACTGTGTGCATTGATTCCTACATATTTGCTTATTTGCATTCATCATATTACTTTGTGTTGACAATTATCCATGAGATATACATGTTGAAGTTGATAGCAACTGCTGAAACTTATATCTTCCGTTGTGTTGCTTCAAAACCTTCTACTAAGAATTTATTGCTTTATGAGTTAACTCCTATGCAAGTCTTATTGATGCTTGTCTTGAAAGTACTATTCATGAAAAGTATTTGCTATATGATTCAGTTGTTTAATCATTATCTTTACCATTGCTTTGAATCACTTCATTCATCTCATATGCTTTACAATAGTATGATCAAGATTATGTTAGTAGCATGTCACTTCAGAAATTATTCTTTTTATCGTTTACCTACTCGAGGGCGAGTAGGAACTAAGCTTGGGGATGCTTGATACGTCTCCAACGTATCTATAATTTCTGATGTTCCATGCTAGTTTTATGACAATACCTACATGTTTTGCTCACACTTTATAATGTTTTTATGCATTTTCCGGAACTAACCTATTAACAAGATGCCAAAGTGCCGGTTCTCGTTTTCTGCTTGTTTTTGGTTCCGGAAAGGCTGTTCGGGCAATATTCTCGGAATTCGACGAAACAAAAGCCCAAGGCCTTATTTTCCCCGGAATGTTCCGGAACACCGAAGGAGAGCCGGAGGGGGCCAAGGGGGACCCACACCATAGGGGGCGCGGGTCCCACCCTGGCCGCGCCGCCATGTGGTGAGGGAGCCCTGTTGCCCCTCCGACTCCGCCTCTTCGCCTATAAAACCCCTCGTGACCTAAAAACCCGACACGAATTGACGAAACTCCAGAAAGACTCCGTGGGATGCCGCCGCCATCGCGAAACTCCGTTTCGGGGACGAAGTCTCCGTTCCCGGCACGCCGCCGGGACGGGGAATTGCCCCCGGAGTCATCTCCATCGACACCACCGCCATCTTCATCGCCATCGCTGTCTCCCATGATGAGGAGGGAGTAGTTCTCCCCGAGGCTGAGGGCTCTACCGGTAGCTATGTGGTTCATCTCTCTCTCCCATGGTGTGATCTTTATGTGATCATGAGCTTTGTATCACTATTAATCTATGTGCTACTCTAGTGATGTTATTAAAGTAGTCTATTCCTCCTCCATGATGTAATGTTGACAAGTGTGTGCATCATGTAGTACTTGGCGTAGGTTATGATTGTAATCTCTTGTAGATTATGAAGTTAACTATGACTATGCACTCTAGAGGTTACTTTAATATGAACTCCGGAATTACTCTCCACGATGTGACGGTGACAAGTGTGCGCATCGTGTGTGATTCCTTTATGAAGTTGTGGAGCTTGTTTACTCCGGCTTGAGGGTGCTCTTGTAGCCCTACACAATGAATGGTGTTTGTTATCCAACAAGAGAGTGTTTGAAGTAGCACAAGTGAAGAGAAGTTATTTATTTATGTGATCATTGTTGAGAGTGTCCACTAGTGAAAGTATGAACCCTAGGCCTTGTTTCCAAATGTCGAATCACCGTTTATTTACTGGTTCTCTTGCATGTTTACTTGCTGCCATATTTATTTCAGATTGTTATTACCACTCATATTCATCCATATCACTTGCATCTTACTATCTCTTCGCCGAACTAGTGCACCTATACATCCGACAAGTGTATTAGGTGTGTTGGGGACACAAGAGACTTCTTGTATCGTAATTGCAGGGTTGCTTGAGAGGGATATCTTTGACCTCTACCTCCCTGAGTTCGATAAACCTTGGGTGATTCACTTAAGGGAAACTTGCTGCTGTTCTACAAACCTCTGCTCTTGGAGGCTCAACACTGTCTGCATGAAAAGAAGTGTGCGTAGATATCAACTTGCAAGCTAACTGGATGACATTCCACCGAGAGGGCCCAAAGTATATCTATCCTTCATCAGGATGGACAAATCCCACTCTTGATCCATGTGCTTCAACTTATACTTTCAGAATACTTAATGCCTCCTTTATAACCACCCATTACGAAGTGGCATTTGATGTCATCAAACCATCCATCTGGTGTAAGTGATTAACATGATCTCGTGGTCGAAGGATTAGGTTACTATTTATTGAAAGCTATAACAAGATGAACTTAATGATTTGATCTTATGCTATGCTTACTATGGGCGTGTGTGTGTCCATTACATTATTCTCCTAATGATATAATCTTGTTATTAACAACATCCAATATTCATGATCAGGAAACCACGATCATCTATTAATCAACAAGCTAGTTTAACAAGAGGCTTACTAGGGACTCTTTTATGTTTACAAAACACACAACTATTAATGTTTACGGTTAATACAATTATAGCATGTATGTAAATATTTATCATAAACACAAAGATATAATAATAATCACGTTATTATTGCCTCTTCGGCATATCTCCAACAACTATTCCTTTGCAGCGCATCAAATTCTTGCTGCATCGCTTCTTGAAAGTGAGGGATCAACAAGGCACGGCGATCAACTGGTTCAGCTGTCGCTGGATTTGCATGTGGCATGCATGTTGCCATCCACGCCACCGTACCATCTGTACGATTCTTGGGACGTCGTATGCCATGCCAGAGTCGCGTGACAACGCCACGAATAGGACATGGCACGGCCGATTCGGAAGACGACGGCCCAGACGACGGCCCAGACGATGGCCCAGGCGACTCTGCATCTTGCTGGGGAAGAGGCCCGCGCGGAAGAGAACGGCGACGGCGGCTTAGCCTGGTTCTCGCGCCCCGGCCCGTGTGCGGGAGACGTAGCAGCGGGGGATGCTGGATCTGCATGGCGATCGATGTCCGCATCGTCCGAGGCTGCATGGTGATCTACGTGATCATTTTCGGCAGCGTTGTTGCTCGGTATCTCCTCCAAACGAGCTCCACGGCCGATTCATGTACCATGGTTAGGAAGCAAACTTGGTGCATATGCAATATCATCAAGTTGGTCAGATGTAGGGGTGGAGCGATGCATGGAGGAATCATGAGATGTATTGGGTAAGTTGGAAAAGGGGAAATGGTTCTCATCAAATATCACATCACGAGAAATATATACTCTATTTGTAGGAACGTGGAGACATTTATACCATTTATGAAGTGGACTATACCCAAGAAACACACATTTTTTTAGACCGAAACTCTAGTTTCCGTTTGTTGTAGGGTCGAAGATGGGACCAACAGGCGCAACCAAAAACCTTAAAAAAGGTATAGTCCGGTTTTTCTCCAAGGAGACGCTCAAGAGGTGTTTGCATGTTGATAACACGACTAGGAACACGATTAAGAAGAAAACATGCAGTACTAAACGCATCACCCCAAAATCGAAAAGGAACAGACCCATGTGCATGCAATGTGAGCCCTGTCTCGACAATATGTCGGTGTTTGCGTTCAGCCATGCCGTTTTTCTGATGTATGTGTGGGCATGACAACAATGAGATATGACATGATCAACAAATAATTTGTTCAGCTTAAGGTATTCGCCTTCCCAATCAGATTGTACATGAATAATTTTGTGACTTAGAAGCCTCTCAACATGTTTCTGAAGCTCAAGAAATATATGGAAGACATCTGACTTGTGCTTAAGGAGGTATAACCAAGTAAAAGACTATAGACATCAATAAAATTGACATAATAGCTATGACCACTGACAGAAGTTTGTGGAGGGCCCCAAACATCAGAATAAATAAACTTAATGGGTTTCGTTATTACGCGCTCTGAAATAGGAAATGGTAACTGATGGCTCTTGCCTTGTTGACAAGAGTCACAAATTACATTATTTGATGAAGAATCTAAGGGAAGTTTATTTCTATGGAGAATATGCTTGACAACTGGTGTGGCTGGATGACCTAAGCGTGCATGCCGTTGCTCCCGTGACACTCGAATCCCGATGAAAATACGTCTCACGGATGGATCATCAACACGATAAAGGCCACCATGGACTCCTCCTCTAAGGAGTATTTCCTTCGTTGCATGATCCTTAACAAAAAAAAACAAGGATGAAACTCAAAGAAGACACTGTTATCTTTAGTGAATCTAGGAACTGATAAAAGATTTCTAGTTACACTAGGAACATAAAGGACATCTTGAGTTGCAACGATCTAGTGGAATTATGAATTGTGGATTGGCCAACATGATGAATTTGCATACCTGACCCGTTTGCAATTTGGACCTTGTCCTTGCCTCCATAGCGTTCCTTCAAGGTGAGTTTATCCAGCTCGGAGGTGAGGTGATCAGTCGCGCCTGAGTCAGCGTACCATCCAGAGTCGATGGCGTACGAGGGAGTGTGGCCGCCATGGTTCTGGCTGCCATTGCCATCATGGTGACCGCCATGAGTGGCTGGTGCAGCCTAGCGATCTCCAGTGTTGCGCCCATCGTTACCGAGGCCAAGGAAATCCTTCTTGAAGCGCTTGTAGCATCTGGACGCCACATGGCCTAGCTTGCACACACTGACGATCTTGAGGTTGAGGATGATCGAACCCGCGAGCCCCCGCACCACCATCGCCGCGCACATAGCTCGGAGTAGGCAACATCGAGGGCGATGGGGATGGCTTGATCCACCGTTGCCATGGTGACCAAGATGTGCGGACTGGACATCTCCAAGGAGTTGAGCCTTGCGCGCCTCCATGCGCTGCTCGTTGCTGCAGAGCTGGGCGTAGACGTCGCGAATGGGCAGCGATGTCTCCCTATTCGAGACACGGTCGACGAAGGGGTCGTACACCTCGTCCAAGCCAGCGAGGAGGTAGGAGACAAACTCCTCCTGGCGCAGCGGATGCCCGATGGAGGTTAGCGTGTCGGAGATCGCCTAGATCCTGTTGAAGTACACCGAGGCCGGTGAGTCCAACTTCTTGGTTTCGGCGAGCTGGTTCCTCAGATGCATGACCCGCGAGGTGGACTGACTAGCGAGGCTGGCGGCGAGCATGGTCCACGCCTCTTCAGCAGTGTTGGTGAGGACGACGACCCCGAACTCCTCGGGCGTGAGCGAGGAGAGGAACGCGGTGAGGATCGCCTGATCTTGCTTGTACCAGGCGATGTAGGCGGGGTTGGGGATTCTCGCCGGCGCACCGGCTTCCCCCGCCTGGGGATTTACGATCTCGGCCGGAGGGGAGGAGTCCTTGCCCACATGGCCCATGAGGCCATTGCTCCGAAGGATGGGGAGAACCTGGGCACGCCCGAAAAGGTAATTGACCTCGGTCAGCCTTACCGTGATCTGATTTGCAAGGCTGATGGGATCTCCGGCGTTGATGAAGACGACATGTTGATGCAGGCGATGGTGCGAGCGATGGATACAACTTTGCGCTCAACGTCGGAGCTTGACATGAGACGGCGGCAGAGGAGTAGAGATTAGATCTCAGGCTCTGATAACATAACAAACAAGAGGATTTACGTGTAGAGTAGCACAACACAACCGGCCGACTCTCCTCTGATATTTATATTGCTCATGTTGTGCGATACAAGTTGTACATGATAGATACTAATATTGTGATAACAACTAAAAGCTACAGTTAGGATACTAAACCAATGTTGTTATGCTAACGTGTTAATGAACACGTTTAAACTGAGCCAATTTGTATTTGCTCGTATAGCGTGGGTTGTAACTTAACGTGAACGAGAGGAGTTTGAGGGAATTCGCCACGCTATGGGGCGTTCAGCTCATGTTAATATATAGGCCCGGATACGGTGCCTTGGTACACAAAAATACAATCTAATCCTACCAAACCGAGAGATATACATGATCGGTTGAGGAGATTACAATCTACACCTGCCTAACAAACTATACAGAGTTAATACTCGAGCATCCCCCCGCAGTTTGTGCGTCGGGCGAACGAACACACAAACTGTACCGAAAGTCCAGAAAGAGCTGTGAAGGAAGCCCTTTGGTCATAATGTCCGCGAACTGCTGCGAAGAAGGCACATGGAGAACCCGTATCTGGCCGAGAGACACCTTCTCCCGGACGAAGTGGATGTCAATCTCGATATGCTTCGTACGACTGTGCTGAACAGGGTTCGAGGACATGTAAACCGCACTGACATTGTCGCAAAAGACAATAGTAGCAGCACGGAGGGGTTGATGAAGCTCCTGGAGTAGCTGACGCGTCCAGCAACATTCGGCGACGGCGTGAGCGACACCCCTGTATTCCGCCTCGGCGCTAGAGCGAGAAACAGTGGCTTGCCGCTTGGAGGACCATGACACAAGATTGTCACCGAGGTAGATGCAGTAGCACGATGTTGAACGACGAGTGTCGGGGCAACCGGCCCAATCAGCATTGGAGTAGGCAGTGAGGGTAGTGGATGGCGTCGCATGGAGCTGAAGACCATAGTCGAGAGACCCACGGATGTAGCGGAGAATCCGCTTGACGAGGGCCAGATGTGGCTCACGCGGCGCATGCATGTAGAGGCAGGCCTGCTGCACCGCATGGGCGATATCCGGGCGGGTAAGCGTGAGGTACTGCAGTGCCCCGGCAAAGCTGCGATACTCCGTAGGGTCAGCAAGGAGGGGACCATCATCCGCGGGGAGCTTGCAACGAGTGTCAATAGGCGTGACACAAGGGTTGCAGTCGAGCATCCCGGCGCGCTGCAGGAGGTCGAGGGCATACTGACGCTGAGAGAGGAGCATGCCAGTGGAGGACCGCGTGACAGAGATCCCGAGGAAGTAGGAGAGATCCCCGAGGTCCGTCATGGAGAACTCGCGGTGGAGGAGCCCGGTGATGTGCTGAAGTAGCCGTGGTCTCGACGCAGTAAGGATGATGTCGTCGACGTACAGAAGGAGATAGGCCACCTCGGTGCCCTGGCGGAGAACGAAGAGGGACACATCCGACTGCGAGGCGACGAAGCCGAGTCGGTGGGCGTAGTGAGCGAACCGCTGGTACCATGCGCGAGGGGCCTGCTTGAGGCCGTAGAGCGACTTGTGAAGCCGACAGACGTGGTGAGGATGAGCCGGGTCGATGAAGCCAGGAGGTTGAACACAGTAGACCTCCTCGTCAAGATTTCCATGGAGGAAGGCATTCTTGACGTCCAGCTGGTGCACAGGCCACACGCGAGAGGTGGCAATGCTGAGGACGATCCTGATAGTGGCCGGCTTGACGACGGGACTGAAGGTCTCATCAAAATCAACGCCGGGCTGCTGCGAGAATCCACGGACAACCCATCTTGCCTTGTACCGAGCAAGACCACCGTCAGAGCCAAACTTGTGCTTGAACAGCCACTTTCCTGAAACAACATTAGCACCGGCCGGGCATGGAACAAGGGTCCATGTACGGTTCTGCATGAGGGCATCAAATTCATCAGTCATAGCTGCGCGCCAGTGAGGGTCATGGAGAGCGGTGCGGTAGGTTTTGGGAATGGGGCTGATGGCTGACTCGATGGCTGAGAGGTTTAGGAGCTCACGCGGGGGAACGTGGATACCGCGTTTAGCACGGGTGGTCATGGGATGGATGTTGTCGGCTGGAGGTGAGGGTGGTGTGGCGGTAGAGGTAGGGGCTGCCGCCGGCGAGGGGTGTGCCGTGGAAGGCGCACTGGTAGGAGGGGAAGGGGGCGGCGGGGGAGGACGCCGCGGGTGAGGAGTCTGCCCCGGCAGGCTCACTGGACACGGGAGAGGTGGGGTCAGCGGAAGGGGCTGGCCCGGTCGGGGACGCGGCGCGCGGCATAGGAAGAGGCGCAGGTGGGATTGAGTCGGTGGCTGCGAGGTCGAGGAGGAAGTAAGGGAGTCGGAGGAGGGTGTGGGTGGACTGGCAGCGAACGGAAAGGTGGACTCGTCGAAGACGACGTGGCGAGAGGTGATGACACGACAGGTGGACATGTCAAGGCAGCGATAGCCGCGATGGGAGGAGGGGTACCCGAGAAAGACACATGCGGTGGAGCGCGGGGAGAGTTTGTGAGGGGCGGTGGCGGACAGGTTGGGGTAGCAAAGGCACCCGAAGACGCGAAGGTCACTGTAGTCGGCTGGAGAGCGGTAGAGGCGCTCATATGGGACACAGAAGTCGATGGACTGGGAGGGGCGAAGGTTTAGGAGGTGAGTGGCAGCGGAAAGAGCTTCGGCCCAGTAGGAAGCTGGCATATGAGCTTGGAAGAGGAGGGTGCGGGTGATGTTGTTGAGGGTGCGGAGGGCGCGTTCGGCCGTGCCGTTTTGCTGAGATGTATAGGGGCACGAAAGGCGAAGGTGGATGCCGTGGCTGCAGAAGAAGGTTGTGATTGTGGAGTTGATGAACTCGGTTTCGTTGTCGGCTTGCATAGCAACTACGGGAAGGTTGAATTGGGTGTGGACGTAGGCGAGGAAGTTGAGGATAGTGGTGGCTGTGTCGGATTTGTGGCGGAGGGGAAACGTCCACATAAAATGAGAGTATTAATCAACAATGAGAAGATAGTATTTAAGGCCAGAAACACTAAGAACGGGAGATGTCCACAAATCACAATGAATTAACTGAAACAGCATGGTGCAAAACGTTTTAGACCTAGAGAACGGCAGACGAGCATGCTTGCCGAGCTGACACGCGTGGCACACAGGAGGTGTTGCATTATTACATTGAAGGGAAAATTTGCTAGATAAATGTGACATAGTGTCACGACCCGGATGCCCTAGACGACGATGCCAGAGCTCATGACTGGTGGAGGCGACGAGGCCGAGGCTGGAAGGCGGTGATGCGGCGGAGATGGTGTAGAGCGGGCCGGTGCTACTGCATCGAGCTATCACGCGCCTGGTCCGAAGGTCCTTGATAGAAAAACCAAACGGGTCAAACTCAATAGAGACAAGATTATCGATAGTGAATTGACGAACAGATAACAGATTTTTGATAATGTGTGGGACGATAAGAACATTTTTAAGGGAGAAAGAGTAAGGTGGGAGGGGGAGGGAGGTGTGGCCGGTGTGGGAGATAGGCAAGGAGACGCCGCTACCGACGGTGACATGGGAGGGTTGGGAGGGTAGGGTTTGGGAAGGGAGTATACCGGGGTTGGAGGCCATGTGAGAGGTGGCACCCGAGTCCATGACCCATTCACCAGCAGCAGCAGGGGACGATGACGATGAGGCGGCGTTGTTCAGGGCCGCCATGATGGCGGAGCAGTCCCAGGCCGGCGCGCCGTCGTTGGCGTGTGCAGGGGCGCCGTAGTAGACGGGGCCAGGGGGAGGCTGGTTGGTCCCGAAGGCCTGGCCGTGCAGAGGAGCCATCACGGTGGTGTAGGCCTACTGGCCCGGCGGCACCCACGTCTGTGGGCGATGCGATGGCGTAGCCGGTGGTGCAGAGTGGCGCGGGCCGAGGAGCCCCTGGCCGCCAGGGGGAGCTGCGGGGCGCCAGGTGGGCTGCACGGGCTGCATGGCGGCGGTGGCGGGGTTGAAGTAGACCCAGGGCCCGACGGGGGGGCGAGGGCCCCCGCTGGGGTTGTTGTTGCCGTTGCCGCTGCCGCGGTTGCCCCGCCGGCCACGGTTGCGGCCACCATTGCCGTTGCCCTGGCCGTAGCCAGTGCCGCCGTTGCCGGTGTTGGCGGCGCCGTAGAGGGCCGTCTGCTGGTTGACAGGCGCGGCGTGATGAAGTTGCGTCTCGCGGAGGAGCAGCATGGAGCGTGTCTGCAAAAACGATGGCAGCGGCGTCTGCATGGTCACCAGGCTGGTGAGGTCGGAGAAGCGCGGGTTGAGGCCGCGAAGACAGGTGAGCACCAACGTCTGGTCGGTGACGGGTTGGCCCACGTCGCGAAGGGCGTCGGAGAGGGCCTTCAGGCGGTGGCAGTAGGCGGTGACGGAGAGGTCGCCCTGGACGAGCGCACGGAACTCGGCCTCAAGGTGGACGGCGCGGTTCATCTGGTTGTCGAGGAAGAGGTTGCGGATGAGCATGTAGGCGTCAAAGGCGGTCTGGTTCTCCACCATGATGATGCAGAGGATCTCGTCGCTGATGGAGCCGTAGAGCCACGAGCGGACGATGAAGTCCTCACGAGCCCATGCAGGGGTGCGATCGGCGGCGGTGGTCTGCACAGCAACATGTGAGGTGAGCTCGTACTTGCCTAGGAGGACGGAGATCAGCATACGCCACTTGGCGTAGTTGGACTTGGTGAGGTCGAGGACGACGGGCACGTGCGTCTTGACGCTGGCCACGCCCATCGCCTAGTTGGAGGAGGACGGCGCCGTCAGGTCGGCGAGGGCGGGAGTGGTGCCGAGGGCGAGGGAGCCCGCCGTGCCCGAGGTGAGGGCGCCCGTCGTGGCCATGGAGGGGGCGGCGCTGGTGTCGCCCATGGATGCGGTGGAGGGCGGCGGCTGGGGAGGGAGGCGGGTGGGCTAGGGTTTTAGGCTGAGATCGGTAGAGCTAGACGTCTGATACCATGTGAACGAGAGGAGTTTGAGGGAATTCGCCACGCTATGGGGAGTTCAGCTCATGTTAATATATAGGCCCGGATACGGTGCCTTGGTACACAAGAATACAATCTAATCCTACCAAACCGAGAGATATACATGATCGGTTGAGGAGATTACAATCTACACCTGCCTAACAAACTATACAGAGTTAATACTCGAACACTTAAGCCGGTATACTAGGCTAGGAAGCTACCGTGTTAAGACTGTTTTATCATGGGGACTTTACAAATTTAAATCCCTAGCATGTTGTGCCTTCCATCTATAAATATTACATTGAGCCATTTCACCTTTTCAACTCCTGAACATCAAGGGAACATACAAGTCACACTTCAATTTTCTGATAAAAATATGAACTCGAGTAGAGAGTACACAGGAGTAGCGCGCACACAATTAATGACCAATTCTCATGTTCTATAGACATGAGCACACACACACTCACAGATTATGGCACTGCGTGCCATTTGTACCAGTAAGACGAGCCGTGCTTGTCTAGCTCTAGCCAGATGACCCGGTAAGCGATGCTTCACCAACAAACGCTGCAACTTCTGCTGGGTACTGAGCGTGGAGTGTGAAATACAGGACCCCGACGGCGCCCGTGGCCATGACTAAAATGACAAAAAGAATGACGGGTCTCTTCCCCCACTGCCCCATGATCCCGAGCGCGAACGGGTAGAGGAGCACGAGGATGCACATGTTGAACATCATCCCGAGCACCACGTGTTGCCCCTGCTCCGTGAAAAACCCCCATGTCGCGGCCTTGCCTATGGCTGCTCCGACGGCCGCCACGTTCACAACGAGCACCGCCACGGTCGGGATCAGCAGGGGCACCCACCTCACGGCGTATAGGTCGGCAAACTTGTCGTTGGAGCAAGCCTGAAGTATATCCCCTTACCGGTGACGAGCTTTAGCGCCAAGTACAGCACCGCTGTCGGGTACACGCCGGTGGCGGCGATCATGTAGAACTGCTCGTTGCGGAACCAGTCGAGCACCGTGATCCCCGCCCATTTCACCTCGAACATTCCGATCACGTGCACCATCGCTATGACCGCGACAAGGTACATGATGTAAGTGCCGAACGGCCTCTGGATGTAGAGCTGGTCGGAGAAGAGCCACAAGACCGGGAAGAGGTTGTATGCCAGGATGAACACGGTGACGATCGGGTACGTGGACATGTTGAGGTACGCGACGCGCTGCAGAGGGTGCATCCGGCGGCCGGCGAGGAGCGCGTTGCTATGGGAGAAGAACATCTCCAGGGATCCTCCTGACCACCGGAGCAACTGGTAGAGGCGCTCGGTGAGGTTGATCGGCGCGGTGCCACGGAACGCGGCCGGCTCCATGGAGCAGTATGTGGAGCGCCACCCTTGCCGGTGCATGCGGAAACCGGTCGCCACGTCCTCCGTCGCGATGTCATACACCCACCCGACGTCTCTCCCCCATGAACTCCTTTCATCGTAGGCGCACGTCATTAGAGTAGCAAGGTCGTTGCTGAGCTGCTCGTCGACCAGCACCGGCGTGATGGACCTCTCTTGGACCGCCGCATCCGGCATCGAGTTTACCAACGGTATCGAGTTGCCAAACTTATTACCTGCCTTCCCTAGGAGCTTGATGTTCTCCGCTCGATAACGCGGTGGCTCCATGCCGTAGAGCGCGACACGACGGAACATGGTTCCGGTGCCGAGGTAGGAGGGGCCTTGGATGCCATTGAGGCAGAGCATGGTGCCGTCGAAGAAGACACGGTTGTGGTTGGCATAGCGATCCGTCGGGTCTACATCGTCGAAGCGCTGAGGGAACTGAACGAAGGCCGTGTTCTGGCCATCGCGAGGGTCGAGCATGAAGCACATCGGGACACGGAAAGCCTGCGAGTTGTTGATGTAGTGGTCGCAGTCGAAGTTTATGATGAAGGGCGCGTTGGAGAGCAACGCGGAGACGCGGAGCATCGCGTTCATGGCGCCTGCCTTCTTTTGGTGGTTATAGCCTGGGCGCTTCTCGCGGGCGATGTACACAAGCATGGGGAGCCTCGTGTCAACGTTGCTGAAGTCGAATGGATTTACGGTGCTCGCCGGCGACCCGAGTTGTGGTTTACAACTTGGATGTGTTAGTATGACCTGCCAAAAGAACATGTTAGTTTTAGGCCCAGTTTCTTTTTTCTGAAATATGAGTAGTAGATGATATTGTAGAGTATGTTTGTCAGTCGACGCGACATATGTTTTTTTATGTAGGCAAATCCCTTTGAATTGTTGTAAGAAAAGAAACCGGACTTAGTCTACTTACAAAAAATATCATCTAAGAAACATCATATATTAAGAAAAAACAAAATTATTTATTTCCCTTCATTTTACTTGTTTTTATTATGTTATCACTTTCGCCAGTGTTAAAGCTCGGCCGTTTGTGGTACCCAAATGTTTCTATCTCAATTTTGAGCAGTAGATTCAAACTGAAACTAAGCTATGATTTAAATTGTTGGAATGTATTGTCTAACCCTTTCCACCAATTCGGTTTCTTGGTTGTGTGGGCTAGTGCATGATTAAGTTAGGTATTAGAGCAAGTAGATCACAAGTTTAGTTTTCTTGTACGCGAGGGAAAGATGTTCAAATATATAGCCTAGCCATTTTCACCGTCTAGACTTTTTGTTATATATAAAACATGTTCAAACTAAAAATAAAAATGCATGTAATTTTGTAATTTCGAACATTGACGAAGCTTCAACCTGAGCAGACGTCGAAATTTCTTAGATTTAGTTAGTGGATACAAAATAATTTACAACCGCTGATTTTCGGGCTGGATCATATCAGTCTAAATGCAAAACAAGTTCAAATTTGACCTCATAATAATTCAGCGAAATATGATCGGGTATTTTTGTACATAAGTCCAAAAAACTATTCGTTACCGAAATTTAAACTGTGAGATTGAGATAGCCAAACCCAGAAAATTTGGAGGATTGAGTAATTGCAAGGTGCAATTATTATACCTGAACAATTCCAGCGTGCTGGCCTCTTCGATGTTTGTCAGCTTGCTCAATCCATGTGCCTGGCCATTGTGTCCCATCAGCCATCCACGTGGCACGTAGCCCATCGCCTTTGTTATACGCGTCAGAACGTTTTCGGATGGTGCTTGAAAGGGAGTCTATCCTCACCTTGAACTCCTCATATTCTCTGCGCACACGCCTATGATCCCTCATGAATTCGCCGGCATTACCGCCGACGCATGGCTGTGTTTTCATCCCAAAGTAGTTCTCCGGGGACCTTGGCTCGACGCAGTGCTTCCGGCAGAACGGTACCCACAGCTCGGCGAAACTGGCAACCTCGACCATGGCCTCGTAGTGGACCAGCGTGCCGCCGTCGTCGGAGAGGTAGCAGGCGTACCTGTCGACTGGGTAGTCGGTGGCGAGGATGGAGAGGATGGTGTTTACGGTGTACAGGATGGGCTCATCGACGGGGTCGACGGTGGTGACGAAGACGTCGATGCCGGGGAGATTAGCGTCGCCGGAGGAGCCGTACAGGTGCGCGAGGGCGGCCATGTCCGGGACGCGTTTGATGGGGTTGAGCTTGGGGAGCTGGTTGAGGATCCATGAGAGGGCGAACCAGGTGTCCGCGACCATGGAGGTGGTCCAGAGCCACACGCCGTCGTGGTTTCTGTGCTTCACGCGCCACCCGAAGAAGGCGACGACGGCGATCAGTCGCACGAGAATCAGGAATCTGTTGGAGATTAAGCGACAGCCGTGTTAACATGTGTAGGAGACGTATGGCAATAATCTACATCAATGGGTAGCTAGAATGACGTGCGGATCGAGACCTGTAAGGATGCAGGATGCTGGCCTTGACCTTCATGGTCCGGAACAGCAGTGGCCGGGCACCGTCGCCGGAGACGTTTCCCGGCATTTCTCCCTCGTCGGCGGCCACCCACACGTCATCTTTGGTGCGCTTGGCAGGCGGCGAGTCCGCTGCTGCGCTGGCGCCGCGCCCGCTCTCTACGTCGGCCACAGCGTAGCCGTCGGGGGTGTCGATGCGGAGAGCGTTGGCTCTACGAGTGACTGCCGCGGCCATCGTGTCCGCTGTGGACGATGTACGTACACAGTGCTGATCTCCTTCTTGAGAGGGGTGCTTGCCTCGGGTGGGTTATATATAGCGTGGCCGCAATTGGACTACGGTGCTGGGTTCCATAAACCATGGGTCGTGTGCGACGTCTGCATGGTCAAATACTGCAAGAGTCTGCAACTTGCCGCCGCACTCAACCCTGGTGAATATATTCCTTTTGCTCCACCGCGGCAAGAATGTTTGTTCTTTGTTCTGACCGATCAAATGCTACCGGCAAAACCTCAAGTGCTAGTGGAGTGTACTTTATATTTCTACACTCGCATGTCTAATAAACTGGAGTAACATCGCTATAGAAGAGTAGAAGACGTGTGCGCTTACACCAGTAGAGGCGAAGCTACATGGATCGTCCAAGTCAAACCAGCTGGACGGAAAGGTACATGAGAACGCTGTATTATACCCTTCTCAGGTCTATGGATGCAGTGCCACTAGCTGGCACGCAGCTATTAGATCATCTAGCAGACGTCCTAAAAAGGCTAAACCTGTAAAATTGCTTTAATTTTATCCTGAAATCTCACGGGCGGGTGCGTGCCAGATGGACGTCCTGGGCACACGTACTAGGCGTCCAGCTGTCAAATGGTAAGCTAGCTCATATTAGGTGTTGTTTTTTTAAAAAAAACTGTAACTTTTAAATCGTGGGGCGAAATTACAATTCATTTTCACTTCTAAAATCTCCACGGCGAGATCTTCGAAACTAGACCACATTTTCATATGTTTCGATGAATTTTTTTAACAAGCAACTTTGATGTGCGACAGAGCTTTTTTGTGCAGCGGAACAATTTTGATGTTTGACAAAGCAACTTTGGTGTGCAACGAATTTTGTCCATCGGAGCAATTTGAATGTGTGATGAAGCAACTTAATTGCCCTGCAGAGCAACTTTGGTGCCCGGCGACGCAGTTTTCGAACCCTGCAGAGCAACTTTGATGCCCGACCGAGCAATTTTAGTATCCTGCAGAGCAACTTTGGTACCCGACAGAGCAAATTTGGTTTGTGATGGCTCAATTTTGGCGTCCAGCGAAGCAACTTTGGTGCCCACCGAATAAATTTTGATGGATGGCTGAGCAACTTTGGCGTCCAGCAACTTTCATTGTGAACTAGCACAAATGCCCGTGCGTTGCAGCGGGTGAATAAAAAAACTACATCACAAAGTTATAGAATAATCCCTTTTACATTGGTGAAGCCTAGTTCTTCACCGGCCCCGTCAAATATGGCTGAGTCGACATATGGTTGCGGGTGAGGACAACCGCCAAAAAAATGGAATGAATCTTCCTCCCTCTCACCTGCACACACCATCGTGGTATTATACGCCGGAGGCTAGAAAAAACCAATCCAACATTTTAATATAATGTACTCACTTCATTCTGAATTAGATGTATCATTTTTATCCAGATCCACATATGTATATATACACTAAAAACGTCTATATATACAGGATGGAGGGAAGAAATATTGAAAATAACTCCAATTACAGACTACTAAACTATAACCGTTCCTATGTATAGAAGAGATATTGGGCTAATAAACCAATTTTTGCATACAAAACGCATCCAAATAGATTGTAAAATAGCACAAAGCATGGAGGCAGTGAAATATAAATATCAATATGATTACTTCACCATCCTTGTCATTTTTGACAAATTGCAGCAAGTTCGCTTTCTTGTAAGATACTAAGTTTGGCTAAATCTGTAGACTTTTTTAGTGTACGTCTAGGTGTACCATATTTTTTTATAGAAGGTAGAATAATATGTACAAGAACTGATATAGATCATACGCGATCTTATCAGTCAAAACCCTCGTAAAGCTACCCTTACAACCCACACATACAAAAAAAGCGTCTCCAACTCCTGCTTTACTTCAGAGCTTCATGGCTTCCATCATTTTGGCAGAAAAAATATCTTCGTTGCAGTGCCTCTAGTGTTTCAAAAAACTTTGGCGTTTCTTTGATTCCAAAGACACCAAGTGATCAGCATTACCCATGCGTCCAACATTTTCCTTGTTTACTTATCCAGCACTCTCCTTGTCTCTAACCACCAGGACTCTAGCTCACTTTCCATCGTCGGAGCAACAACATTCAGGTTAGCCTGCTGCAAGCATCGGAACCAAATTTGTGGAGAAAAAACACATTGAACCAGGAGATGTTCAGCTGACTCCTCTTCTTGGAGGCATAACGAGCAAGGATCAACCATGGCCTGCAGACCGTGCCTCAAGGCCAGCCATGTAAAAAAAATTATCTTGAGAGGAACCTTACAATTCCAGATGCATTCAACAGTAGCAACTCTCTCAGTACCCTGCCACAACTGTTTATAAGTCGACTTGGTAGTGTATACGTCTGACGGAGCACAAGGCCAGCTGAAGTTGTCTGGCATATCAGGATGGAGGACCACCGAGCTCAAAGCAAGCCAAAGCTTGATCAAATCTGAAGCTAAGATAGGTGTGGCCTCCTCCTTGATATCCTCTATCCATCGATTTTCCACAGCACTTATCTCAGTGATCTTTTGTTTATGTACCTAGTATTAACAGCCTTAGAAACCAAAGGAATGATATCATGAATGGAAAACACAAAGATCGCACCAAAAGAGGATACAACTCCCATTCCAAATTGTGATTTTTACCAAAGTTGTCAAAAACCTCTCCAGCCAGAGTGTCCTTCAAGAGTGGCAGGACTTGCCAAGGCCCAGATAGGTCAGATCGCTTGAACAAGTCCCAACGTACCTGGAGTGCTAAGCCTTGCATTTTCAAATTCTTGATATCAAGCCCACCTTGGTGATATGGTTTGCACACCGTTTCCCAGGACACCAGGCACTAACCTCCCGGCCTCTACCTCCTCTGAGCCAGCTCAAAAAAAAGTTATGCTTCTGTTTCAAATATTGGTGGTCATCTGTCAAGTTGTGGTTCAATATTGTAAAATTGGAAAGAAAAACTACAAAAGTTCTCAGCAAGAATGCAACTGTCAAGTTGATCATCAGAATCTTTGATGCAAATAGGCAGTTGAAGGAAACAAAAGTTTCTGACATGGCCAGAAGAATTAGAGAAAAAAAAACTCGGAGGGCTACATTCATCTGTCAAGTTGATCACCTGAAACATCGTCACTTGGATCACAGATACTACAACTCAGCTTGAGCCTAAAATAAAGAAGCAAGGGGCTGCTATCATTTATCAAACATGCATATAAGATCTTAATATTGTTAAAATCACTCACATGTATAGAATATAAGAGCATTGGCCTAGAGTTGTACCTGGCAAGCTGCTAAATTTTTTATTGCAAATGAAGTAGCTCAAACATGACATTTCTCCTAACCTATTCTAAACGCATGTTTTCACATACAGTCTCTATAGGCATTTTGTGAGACATCTTGAAGGTGCTTATACAGGAGGCAACCATAATTAAAGAACATACATGAGGATGACATCTAGGGAACAAGATGATCTTTCCACACGCCAGTTGTTGAATCTAAAAAAACCCTGGCTGAAGATCTCATGTATATATAGCTAACAACGGAATGAATCATATATAGATCCAACGCAGCTATTGCTATATCATTGACAACTCTCAACATAAGGATTTATTTTAGACATGGTTAGCAACTACAAGATCGATTCTCAATTTCATGGTGAAATAACATGTTCCTTGGTTGGGCAACAAAATTAAAGTCCACACTGTAGCAATGCAAGAAAGGCCATTGCGTAGGCATCTATTCTTGACACCAGGAAAAAGAGAGTTACTAAAATTCCAGAAGTGAATATTTATTCTTATAGTGGAAAGATGCTCAAACTGAGGAAACTCTTCCCCATCACAGAATGTGTAGTGTAAAAGGCAGCTAGATGAAGTTATGCATAAGCATAAGAATTACAAGGTTTTTTTTTTTTCCTGAAAGTAAATTTGCAATGCATAAGAACAATGAAAACGGGAAGGATATAGCTGCCACGAAATGTTTATTTGTAAAAGGTAAAATAGAAAAAAGTAGCTCCAACATTACACATGTCATGTAAAATACTATTTCTCTCCATTATATTCACATAAGCATACATTAATACACCGAACTTGCTATTTGCATCTCTTACCAAATAATACACCCAACTTGTATAGCCGATTAATATTTTTATACCTACACGCATGCGCTGGTGAGGCCGACGGCAACCATGGCGGCGGCAAACACCCAATGGGATCCCTGAACTGCGTGCGCAGTATTGTCCCGGCGAGATCCCTGTTTCTGCATATATATTAACAGAACTTTCATTGCACATGTTAACATCGTGTTGATGCTAACAGAACTTTCATTACACATTTTTAACATCGTGTTGATGCACAATCAGGTAATCATCCATCTTTGTTTCTTTAGCGGAAGAATCACCCATTCTCCTTGCATATATCGGGTTGATGGAACAAGTAATCGGCTTGCATACCTTACTACCTGGAGAAGCATCTCCTAAACCACATGACTGTATCTGCTTGAAATGTAAACCATGTTTTGGAACTCTCCAGATTGTAGTGTTGTGCTGAGCAGAATTGAGCGTGCCCATACACCTATGATTAGATAATCAAAACTATTAGGAAGAGAGAACAATGGAAGCGACAACTCTGGCTACACATATCGACTACACATACGGTTGGTGATGGCAGCGGCCATGGCAGACGCTCAGGGTCAGGGGAGCAACTCCCTCCCGGTTGTGTCGTCCATGATCTATGTAACAAATTTCAGCAAGAAAAAAACGCTTCCATTGTTTATAGAAAACAAATTAATTCTCAACAAATATGTCTATATTTTCAAGCATGAGATGGACATGATAAAACATCAATTAGCCAAGATATATACATACGCATCGAAGATGCTGATGTTAAAAAAAACAGAGAGATGGTTGCAGCAGAAAGGATTCCATTGCACTCAAATGGATACTCACATCAGCAGGGGAGGCCGTTTTGCCCGTTCCCAGCTTTGAAGGAGCACAAGGGCCAGTCTGCCACCATGATGCGAATTATGACCGGCCGCTCGTCTGATCCATCTTGTCGTCCTGGAGATGAGACCCAGGTAGAGCTCGCTGTCCTGGTTCGTTCCCTCGGCTTGCGTTGTGATTCAGCTGCACCCTCATATACAGGGCTTCGCCTGCACGCGCGGCCGCACCGGCCGTAGGCCACTGCCCCGCCGCTTCTTGGGTGGTCGAGCCGCTGGGATTCTCGCCGAGGTCTAAGCCAAGCGGAGTAGCAACCAGGGGTGGATGTGATCCAAACCTAAGTCACCAAATTAAACTTGTCCCTCACGTGCTGCTCAAGCGGGATGGATTCCGGGTGGGATGAGCACGGCGTGCGGGCTCCTTTCACACGCCATCGTAGGTGGGATTGAGCAGGTGTCGGCGGAGTTGGTTCTGAGTGGAGGCCGCCTGGCATGGTGGTGGCGAACTGGCGACACAGATAGAGGAGGATCGAGAGAGAGGGGGTTATGCGGGGAGGTGAGGAAGAGGCATGCGAGGCGCTGTGTTTGCGGCTTTGATTGATCTCGCCGCTTTGATGATGCGTTATTTTAGGGAGGCGTAGTTTGCAGCCGGAAAGAACGAAGCGACGGGCGGAACGGGAGTAGGACGACGAAAACCTTTGACGGACGACGAAAGTAAGGGCAGAAGGGGGAACACGTTCCTTCTTTTTAAGTAGTAGAGATGTAGATTTACGCTGTGCAGCAAAGTTGCTTCGCTCCACACTAAAGTTGCATCGTCTCGCATTATAATTGCTTTGTCGCATGTAGAAGTTGCTTTAAAAAAACTTCATCAAAATAAATAGAAATGAGATCTAGTTTTGAAGAGCTCACCGTAAGAAATTCAAAACTGAAAGTGGATTCTAATTTCGACATTTGGTGCAAAAGTTATATGATTTTGAACATTTGAAAAGAAAAATTAATCTCAATAATTTCACGCGTTTTCTGCTAAGATCAGGTCCATGTACCAATGTGTACAGAATTTTTCCTTTTTTTTATCTTTTAGATGATGGGGACATTAATTTTCCTTATTTAGGGGTGTGCCAGGATTAACCAACGAGCAAGCATGTGCTCGCTAGACGCGCCCCTAATTTTATTGGGGGCTGGGGCTAAGAAAAAGCTCTGGCAGATGGCCCATCCTTTGAGTCCTAAAAAGGATAAACCTGTAAAATTACTGTACTTCATTGGAGGCTGGGGCTAAGCAAAAGCGTCTACGTCCGTCCTACTTTTTTATCTTCAGTTTGAGTTGTACGCATCTTTGTTATGTAGGGTGTGACTCTGTTTGGTTAAACTGTTGAGTTAATAAAAAACCTTCTTTGCCCTCGAAAACTTCCTTTTATTGAAAAAGTAGATCACCATATCCTGAGCACTAAAAGAAGGTTTACGGGATCCACTGATGGCAACAAAGTTGCGTGTGCACCAATTCGTTGGAACTCAAACCACAGGTAACTCGCACGGTTTATATCGAACACTTGGGGTCTACGAAACATCTTTCTTTTCTATCTCATCAAGCGACACTAGAGAACAATAAATAATTGTTTTGTGTCCCAACTCAACCGTGTGGAATTCAGATATTAATATGATAATAAAACAGTAGGAAAGTAAATAAAACTAAATGCAACATAAAGTGAAGACGATGATTCTAATATGTAAAACAAAATAAAAACTATAAATGCTAGCTATATAAATGTTTTTGTATTTTTGAAATTGCAGAAAAAGTAAAAAGTATTATATGCTAAAATGTGTACTTTTCTTTTCCGTCCGACTTTTGGGTGTGCCAGTGATTTTAGCTGGCACAACAAGTGCACCCCCTCCCCCGCCTGGGTCACTAATTTCCCCTCCCCGGGACCCGGCGAGCGTCGCCCGATTAGAGGTTCGGCAACATGGCCTTTATTGGATGATGTGTCAGCGGTTCTAGGTGTGTGTGCTTTACGTTGTGGTCTGTATAGCGTGTCTGTCGACATGTCGGCCAATTTGGTGTGTATGCGTTCATCTTCCGGCTTTGGCCCCTTCTATGTCTTTTGTTGCCACCTGGATGTATTGTTTTCCGTGGCGTTGTATGCCAAGGTGGACTGCGCCAAACCATCCTTGTCCACACCTGATCAGGTCTTGAAGGGGGGTTTGTGTATGTAAAACAAAAAATATTACCAAACGCGATCGTCCGAGATCTATCTACGAAGTAACATAAACACTTAGGAGGATCAACTTATACTCACCGAGAGGATAGCGGAAGACTCAATGATGAAGTTGATGAAGAACTCACGCAAGGCTTCGAATCCCATCCGATGAACTTGTGCAGGACTCCGCCTTACAGACAGTGTTCAGAAGACTCGGTGGGAAGAGGTTCGCATATGTGGAGAACCTCCACACAAGAGAACCTCCACGAAGGGAGAGAGCCATCCAAAGTGCTATTTTTTTTGTGCATTGAGATAGAGAGAGAGAGAGGGGAGGGGCTCCTCCTTATATAAGGGGTCAAGGGGCACCAACTTAGGGAGGGGGCAGCTGCCAGCCCCAGGAGAAACCCTAGGCCGCCCCACCCACCCCTTCCACCGACCTAGGGTGGCCTTAGGCCGGTTTCCCAACTTGAGTTGTCTCTGGGAGGCCCCATGGGGCCTTAGGTGTCCGTATGAGCCCCGGGGAGGCCCATGCAGCCAACCCTTCTTTAGAGCTGCCTTCCGGGGGGGGCCTTAACGACATGGGAGGACACTTACATGGGCACCAAAAGAGGCCCATGTAGCCAGCCTAGGAGGGTTGGGCGTTCCCCACCCTCCCGACACCCCATACGAAGGTCCAACCCTAATTTTCTCTCACGGAATTTCCCAAAACAATTCCATAAAATTCCCGAAACTCTTTCGATCACTTTGGAGCATTCCGAAACTACTAGAACACTTTCGATAATTTTTCTCTATCATATTTAGTGTCTGATCAATTCCAGTGTACCTCCGGAAATATTCCGATAACACTGATGCTCCAATACTTCACCAAAACTATTTCTATGCTGAAAGAACTATTCCGGACATTCTCTCAATCACATACCATATTTATATCAAATGCACAAGTACTATTAAGAACAGATGACACTTCAGCGTGTGACCCTGACATGCTCAATCACTCACAGACATGATTTCTAAACTCTTCCGCATCAATAACTAATAGAGGGTAGAGGGCCGGGGCACCCATAACAGCTCATGTTCTGGATTGAGTAACCTTCCGTGATATGCTATAGTATAAATATCATTTCTTGGCGATATCATGAAACAACTAGGAAAAGGATTATAGGCCCCGAGCCACCTCTCTTTTCGATGTCGACCGTCCAATTCGTTTCAATCTTGCACCAACCAATTTCGTTTGACCTAAATACCTCTATATATGAGCCCCAGGGTTTCCTCGAGGAGAGTGCCGTAGAAACACCAAAACCCAAAAATAGAGGCTGCAACAACAGAGATTGACAGGGGAAACTCTGCCGGAGCCACCGCCGGAGGGATCTCCACCTTCTCCATCGTCTTCCACATCAACACCATGATGAAGGGGGAGTAGTTCACCTCTGGACTATGGGTTTGTGGCAGTAGCTTGATCTATTTATCTCTTGTTGTTCATAGATCTTAGTACCATATGAGCTGCCCAACATGATTATGTTCATATATGTAATTGCTATGTTGTGGATCTTTATTCTATGATATTATGATATGATATTGGAATCTATTATGTGTAAGATGTATTGATAGATGCATATTATGTACTACATTCTTAAGTATTGGTTCCGATCCAACTTGTATGCAAGAACATGTGTGGGGAGATATATATATTATATGGAGTAACATGGTTTTAGTGATTGAATAGTGACAACAAATTCATGATCTATTATGATTTTGCATTTTCCTTTGCTACCTCACTAGGGATAAAGTGAATGCATGTGCTATGTTTATTAAGAATTAACAGAGCATAGCCATAAGTACTTTGACATGATGTTTGAATATCAAATGCTACCTTGAACAAACAAGGTGTTAGGCTGTGTTGCATCATCTCTATGTTAGGATGCGATGCACATATAAATGCTTATCAAACACATATTGAAGTTCCACTAATATTATCTCATTGATGAATTGTTATTATCAACTACAACTTTAAAAAATAGTAGATAAGTGAACCCATGAACCCCGTTCTAATTTTAATCATAAGAAACACCTTTCCATTGCATTTATCTTACTTTCTATTTGCAGTAATATTTTAATCCGTAAATACAGAAATACTTAGTTTACTTAATCACACATAAAATCTAAAAACAACTATATCTCTACTGCATTTACTTAGTTTATTTAGTTTGCTTTACGTTCACTACATATTTTATTTACAAATACTAATACGAAACCTTGTGTTTGACGATCATACGATGGAGTTGGGGACACAAGGAAATTTCTTTGCTTTGCAGGATTGCTAGAAGAAGAGGAAAAGAGATGACTCTAAGCCAATTCCCCGAGTGTTAGATATAAACCTCGAGTCACCCTCGTAGAGAAAATTCTTTGCTGACTACAACACTCCTCCGGAATCAAGGTAATCCATCGTGAATTGCCATCAGTTGCAGAGACTAGTTCACGAGCTACCGCTGGTGGTCTTTTTTTGCACGTAGGCGGTTTGGGTTACCATCGGCGGACTTTCATTTTCACGCCATGCAAGCAATTGCGGCTATAAGCCTTTTGCTAGTAGTGGTATGTAGGGAAACTCCACACGAGAGAACCTCCACGAAGGGAGAAACTCCACATGGGATAGGGATAGAGGAGAGATCCATCCAAAGGGTTGAGTTTGTGGTGCATTGAGAGAGGGGGTGGGCGTTCGTCCACCCTCCCGACACTTCGGCACTCCTCCGACACTTCATACGAAGGTCCGAAAATCTAATTTTCTCTCACAGAATTTCCCAGATTCACAAAATTCTTTTGATCATTTTGGAACATTCCACATCTACCAGAACACTTACGATAATTTTTATCTCTCATATTTAGTGTCGGATAAATTCCAGTGTACCTCAATACTCCGATCGAAATGACTATAATACTTCACCGAAACTATTTAGATGTAGCCATAATTATTCTTGATGTTCTCTCAACCACATACCATATTTAGGAAAAATTCAGCGTGACATTTCAGCGTGTGAGCGTGACATGCCCAATCACTCACAATCATGATTCTGAAATTCTTTCGGATCAATGACTAACAGACCGGGACATCCATAATAGCTCCTAGTCGTGATTGAATATCCTTCTATGGTATCTCTAATTAACAATCCCATTGCTTCTCAATATCATGAATACCCGAGGTTACACTTTGGTATCCTCGTGATTCAAATCTTGATCACTATACTATTAACCTCGATCTAGTTTCATTCTCTTTCTCGTACAGTATTCCAATGTTCTTGTAATTCACATTACAAAGTGTGTGGCCAGATGATTGGGTGACATCTTAATACCAAGATGAGCCCTGAGTATATCTCTCGTTATACCGGAGGAGCAATTACCAGCAAGTCGTCGGACATTCTTTTCAACATATATGACTACCATATTTCTCATCTCCTTTTACGGTAGACTTCTGATGGTAACCGATACATTTCTTATGGAATGAGATCTATTGATACTCTCATGGTCAAAGGATTCCCGTTTTATAATATTACACATGGTTAGTAGTATTAACAAGGAATAATGTCAATACTATATATGATAAAACTGGGTATATTCAGTATCATTGTCCTTTTTAACATTATATTCCTATTATTGTCAGTATTTCCAATACTCGTGATCGGTCAACACGCAAGCTAGTCCTAGAGGCGGGATTGGGAACACTTGTTTTTCATTCTTATACACATGCTCACAAGTTTTTCTTCGAATCTCATATTCAAGATAGAGAGCAGTTGTAGCATATTAAAATAAACTTAATCACAAAACTTGGAGTAAATAATGAACACTTTATTATTTTCTCTCGGGCATAACTCCTTCAGGTGTTGAATACGACTGTTGAATACAACTCCCCTCTTTCCTTCTTTGTCGTCTTCTTCTATGATGCTCCTGCTTCCAGTGGGTTGTTGCTCTTTCTATGGATTTCTTCTTCTTGGGTCGACCTCACGCTCTTTTTCTTTGCCGCACCTTGGGGCTCGCTGATACGTCTCCGACGTATCGATAATTTCTTATGTTCCATGCCACATTATTGATGATATCTACATGTTTTATGCATACTTTATGTCATATTTATGCGTTTTCCGGAACTAACCTATTGACGAGATGCCGAAGGGCCAGTTGTTGTTTTCTGCTGTTTTTAGTTTCAGAAATCCTAGTAAGGAAATATTCTCGGAATTGGACGAAATCAACGCCCAGGGTCCTATTTTTCCACGAAGCTTCCAGAAGTCCGAAGGGGAAACGAAGTGGGGCCACGAGGTGGGGACACAGTAGGGCGGCGCGGCCCAAGCCCTGGCCGCGCCGGCCTAGTGTGTGGTCCCACCAGGACTCCACCGACCTTGCCCTTCCGCTTACTTAAAGCCTCCGTCGCGAAAACCCTATCACGTTCGACGAAACCAGAGAAAACCTTCCAGAGCCGCCGCCATCGCGAAGCCAAGATCCGGGGACAGGAGTCTCTGTTCCGGCACGCCGCCGGGACGGGGAATTGCCCCCGGAAGGCTCCTCCATCGACACCACCGCCATCTCCATCAACGTTGTTGTCTCCCATGAGGAGGGAGTAGTTCTCCATCGAGGCTCGGGGCTGTACCGGTAGCTATGTGGTTAATCTCTCTCCTATGTGCTTCAATACAATAATCTCATGAGCTGCCTTATATGATTGAGATTCATATGATGATGCTTGTAATCTAGATGTCATTGTGCTAGTCAAGTGGATTTTACTTATGTGATCTCCGGAGACTCCTTGTCCCACGTGTGTAAAGGTGACAGTGTGTGCACCGTGTGGGTCTCTTAGGCTATATTTCACAGAATACTTATTCATTATTATGAATGGCGTAGTGAAGTGCTTATTTATATCTCTTTATGATTGCAATGTGTTTTGTATCACAATTTATCTATGTGCTACTCTAGTGATGTTATTAAAGTAGTTTATTCCTCCTGCACGGTGTAATGGTGACAGTGTGTGCATTGTGTAGTACTTGGCGTAGGCTATGATTGTGATCTCTTGTAGATTATGAAGTTAACTATTGCTATGATGGTATTGATGTGATCTATTCCTCCTTTCGTAGTGTGAAGGTGACGAGTGTGCATGCTATGTTAGTACTTGGTTTGGTTATGTTGATCCGTTATGCACTCTAAGGTTATTTAAATATGAACATTGAATATTGTGGAGCTTGTTAACTCCGGCATTGAGGGTTCGTGTAATCCTACACGATTAATGGTGTTCATCATCCAACAAGAGGGTGTAGAGTCTAGCATCTATCTATTTATTCTGTTATGTGATCAATGTTGAGAGTGTCCACTAGTGAAAGTATGATCCCTAGGCCTTGTTTCTAAATACTGCTATCGCTGTTTGTTTACTGTTTTACTGCATCTATACTTCCTATAATATTACCACCATCAACCACACACCAGTCCTGGACAGCAAAGCACTTTTCTGGTGTCGTTGCTACTGCTCGCATTTATTCATACCACCTGTATTTCACTATCTCTTCGCCGAACTAGTGCACCTATTAGGTGTGTTGGGGACACAAGAGACTTCTTGCTTTGTGGTTGCGGGGTTGCATGAGAGGGATATCTTTGACCTCTTCCTCCCTGAGTTCGATAAACCTTGGGTGATCCACTTAAGGGAAACTTGCTGCTGTTCTACAAACCTCTGCTCTTGGAGGCCCAACACGGTCTACAAGAATAGAAGCACCCGTAGACATCAAGCACTTTTCTGGCGCCGTTGCCGGGGAGGAAAGGTAAAAGGCTCTCATACTCCAGTCCTAGGTAAAGTACTTTTTTGGCGCAGTTGTGTGTGTGCTCGAAGCTATTTCCTTTAGATCCTGCAATTGCATCTTTTTGTTTCTTGTTTACACTAGTTAGGCATAATGGACAACAATGAGCTTCTTATTTTATTTCCTGATTTAAGACATGGATGGTTTGATGCGAAAATTAAAAAACCCATGGAACATATTAGTATGAACACTTTGAATACCATTGTTGTTAATGATATGGAAAATTCTAAGCTTGGGGAAGCTGGCTTTGATGAGCATGATATTTTTAGTCCCCAAGCATTGAGGAGAAAATTTACTTTGATGATACTTTGCCTCCTATTTATGATGATTATAATGATATTGGTCTTTTAGTACCGCCTGTTATGGAGGATAAATTTGATTATGATTACAATATGCCTCCTATATTTTATGATGAGAATAATAATGATAGCTACTTTGTTGAATTTGCTCCCACTACAACTAATAAAATTGATTATGCCTATGTGGAGAGTAATATTTTTATGCATGAGACTCATGATAAGAATGTTTCATTTGATAGTTATATTGTTGAGTTTGCTCATGATGCTACTGGATATTATTATGAGAGAGGAAAATATGGTTATAGAAATTTTCATGTTACTAAAACACCTCTCTTTTTGCTGAAAATCTTGAAGCTGCACTTGTTTTATCTTTCTATGCTTGTTGCATTATGCTTCATGAATTTGTTTATTTACAAGATTCCTATGCATAGGAAGCATGTAAGACTTAAATGTGTTTTGAATTTGCTTTTTGATGCTCTCTTTTGCTTCAACTCTTATGTCTTGCGAGTGCATCATTAAAACTGCTGAGCCCATCTTAATGGCTATAAAGAAATAACTTCTTGGGAGATAACCCATGTGTTTATTTTGCTACAGTACTTTTATTTTGTATTTGAATCTTGGAAGTTGTTACTACTGTAGCAACCTCTCCTTATCTTATTTTATTGCATTGTTGTGCCAAGTAAAGTCTTTGATAGTAAGGTTCATACTAGATTTGGATTACTGCGCAGAAACAGATTTCTTGCTGTCACGAATCTGGGCCTAATTCTCTGTAGATAACTCAGAAAATTATGCCAATTTACGTGAGTGATCCTCAGATATGTACGCAACTTTCATTAAATTTGAGAATTTTCATTTGAGCAAGTCTGGTGCCTCAATAAAATTCGTCTTTACGGACTGTTCTGTTTTGACAGATTCTGCCTTTTATTTCGCATTGCTTCTTTCGCTGTGTTGGGTGGATTTCTTTGTTCCATTACCTTCCAGTAGCTTTGAGAAATGTCCAGAAGTGTTAATAATGATTGTGTCACCTCTGAACATGTGAATTTTTATTATGCACTAACCCTCTAATGAGTTTGTTTCGAGTTTGGTGTGGAGGAAGTTTTCAAGGGTCAAGAGAGGAGGATGATATACTACGATCAAGGAGAGTGAAAGCTCTAAGCTTGGGGATGCCCCGGTGGTTCATCCCTGCATATTTCAAGAAGACTCAAGCATCTAAGCTTGGGGATGCCCAAGGCATCCCCTTCTTCATCGACAAATTATCAGGTTCCTTCTCTTGAAACTATATTTTTATTCGGTCACATCTTATGTACTTTACTTGGAGCGTCTGTTTGTTTTTGTTTTTGTTTTTGTTTGAATAAAATGGATCATAGCATTCATTGTGTGGGAGAGAGACACGCTCCGCTGTTGCATATGTACAAATATGTCCTTAGGCTTTACTCATAGTATTCATGGCGAAGGTTGAATCTTCTTCGTTAAATTGTTATATGGTTGGAATCGGGAAATGCTACATGTAGTAATTCTAAAATGTCTTGAATAATTTGATACTTGGCAATTGTTGTGCTCATGTTTAAGCTCTTGCATCATATACTTTGCACCTATTAATTAAGAAATACATAGAGCTTGCTAAAATTTGGTTTGCATAATTGGTCTCTCTAAAGTCTAGATAATTTCTAGTATTGAGTTTGAACAACAAGGAAGACGGTGTAGAGTCTTATAATGTTTACAATATGTCTTTTATGTGAGTTTTTCTGCACCGGTTCATCCTTGTGTTTGTTTCAAATAACCTTGCTAGCCTAAACCTTGTATCGAGAGGGAATACTTCTCATGCATCCAAAATCCTTGAGCCAACCACTATGCCATTTGTGTCCACCATACCTACCTACTACATGGTATTTCTCCGCCATTCCAAAGTAAATTGCTTGAGTGCTACCTTTAAAATTTCTATCCTTTACCTTTGCAATATATAGCTCATGGGACAAATAACTTAAAAACTATTGTGGTATTGAATATGTACTTATGCACTTTATCTCTTATTAAGTTGTTTGTTGTGCGATAACCATGTTCCTGGGGACCCATCAACTACTCTTTGTTGAATATCATGTGAGTTGCTATGCATGTCCGTCTTGTCTGAAGTAAGGGAGATTTACCACTAGTTGAATGGTTAGAGCATGCATACTGTTAGAGAAGAACATTGGGCCGCTAACTAAAGCCATGAATCATGGTGTAAGTTTCAGTTTTGGACAAATATCCTCAATCTCATATGAGAACATTAATTGTTGCTAATTGCTTATGCATTAAAGAGGAGTCCATTATCTGTTGTCTATGTTGTCCCGGTATGGATGTCTAAGTTGAGAATAATCAAAAGCGAGAAATCCAATGCGAGCTTTCTCCTTAGACCTTTGTACAGGCGGCATAGAGGTACCCCTTTGTGACACTTGGTTAAAACATGTGTATTGCGGTGATAATCCCGGTAATCCAAGCTAATTAGGACAAGGTGCGGGCACTATTAGTATACTATGCATGAGGCTTGCAACTTGTAAGATATAATTTACATGATACATATGCTTTATTACTACCGTTGACAAAATTGTTTCTTGTTTTCAAAACCAAAGCTCTAGCACAAATATAGCAATCAATGCTTCCTCTGCGAAGGGCCTTTCTTTTACTTTTATGTTGAGTCAGTTCACCTATCTCTCTCCACCTCAAGAAGCAAACACTTGTGTGAACTGTGCATTGATTCCTACATACTTGCATATTGCACTTGTTATATTACTTTACATTGACAATATCCATGAGATATACATGTTATAAGTTGAAAGCAACCGCTGAAACTCAATCTTCCTTTGTGTTGCTTCAATACCTTTACTTTGATTTATTGTTTTATGAGTTAACTCTTATGCAAGACTTATTGATGCTTGTCTTGAAAGTACTATTCATGAAAAGTCTTTGCTTTATGATTCAGTTGTTTACTCATGTCATTACCATTGTTTTGATCGCTGCATTCATTACATGTGTTTACAATAGTATGATCAAGGTTATGATGGCATGTCACTCCAGAAATTATCTTTGTTATCATTTACCTGCTCGAGACGAGCATAAACTAAGCTTGGGGATGCTGATACGTCTCCGACGTATCGATAATTTCTTATGTTCCATGCCACATTATTGATGATATCTACATGTTTTATGCATACTTTATGTCATATTTATGCGTTTTCCGGAACTAACCTATTGATGAGATGCCGAAGGGCCAGTTGCTATTTTCTGCTGTTTTTAGTTTCAGAAATCCTAGTAAGGAAATATTCTCGGAATTAGACGAAATCAACGCCCAGGGTCCTATTTTTTCCACGAAGCTTCCAGAAGTCCGAAGGGGAAACGAAGTGGGGCCACGAGGTGGGGACACAGTAGGGTGATACGTCTCCGACGTATCGATAATTTCTTATGTTCCATGCCACATTATTGATGATATCAACATGTTTTGTACACATTATATGTCATATTTATGCGTTTTCCGGAACTAACCTATTGACGAGATGCCGAAAGGCCGCTTGTCGTTTTCTGCTGTTTTTGGTTTCAGAAATCCTAGTAACGAAATATTCTCGGAATTGGACGAAATCAACGCCCAGGTTCCTATTTTGCCCGGAAGCATCCAGAACACCCGAGAGTCGCTAGAGGGGGGCCACACAGGCCCCAGATGATAGGCCGGTGCGGCCCAGGCCCTGGCCGCACCGCCTTATGGTGTCGTCGCCCCGTTGACCTTCTGACGCCGCCTCTTCGCCTATAAAAAGGTCCCAGACCTAAAACATCAACACGAAAAAAGCCACGGTACGAGAAACCTTCCAGAGCCGCCGCCATCGCGAAGCCAAGATCTGGGGGACAGGAGTCTCTGTTCCGGCACGCCGCCGGGACGGTGAAGTGCCCCCGGAAGGCTCCTCCATCGACACCACCGCCATCTCCATCAACGCTGTTGTCTCCCATGAGGAGGGAGTAGTTCTCCATCGAGGCTCGGGGCTGTACCGGTAGCTATGTGGTTAATCTCTCTCCTATGTGCTTCAATACAATAATCTCATGAGCTGCCTTACATGATTGAGATTCATATGATGATGCTTGTAATCTAGATGTCATTATGCTAGTCAAGTGGGTTTTACTTATGTGATCTCCGGAGACTCCTTGTCCCACGTGTGTAAAGGTGACGAGTGTGTGCACCGTGTGGGTCTCTTAGGCTATATTTCACAGAATACTTATTCACTGTTATGAATGGCATAGTGAAGTGCTTATTTATATCTCTTTATGATTGCAATATGTTTTGTGTCACAATTTATCTATGTGCTACTCTAGTGATGTTATTAAAGTAGTTTATTCCTCCTGCACGGTGTAATGGTGACAGTGCGTGCATCCGTGTTAGTACTTGGCGTAGGCTATGATTGTGATCTCTTGTAGATTATGAAGTTAACTATTGCTATGATGGTATTGATGTGATCTATTCCTCCTGCATAGTGTAAAGGTGACAGTGTGCATGCTATGTTAGTACTTGGTTTAGTCGTGTTGATCTTTCATGCACTCTAAGGTTATTTAAATATGAACATTGAATTGTGGAGCTTGTTAACTCCGGCATTGAGGGTTCGTGTAATCCTACGCAATGGTGTTCATCATCCAACAAAAGAGTGTAGAGTATGCATTTATCTATTCTGTTATGTGATCAAAGTTGAGAGTGTCCACTAGTGAAAGTCTAATCCCTAGGCCTTGTTCCTAAATACTGCTATCGCTTGTTTACTGTTTTACTGCGTTACTACTGCTGCGTTACTACTGCTCATACTTATTCATACCACATGTATTTCACTATCTCTTCGCCAAACTAGTGCACCTATTAGGTGTGTTGGGGACACAAGAGACTTCTTGCTTTGTGGCTGCAGGGTTGCATGAGAGGGATATCTTTGACCTCTTCCTCCCTGAGATCGATAAACCTTGGGTGATCCACTTAAGGGAAACTTGCTGCTGTTCTACAAACCTCTGCTCTTGGAGGCCCAACACTGTCTACAAGAATAGAAGCTCCCGTAGACATCATAGGGCGGCGCGGCCCAAGCCCTGGCCGCGCCGACCTAGTGTGTGGTCCCACCAGGACTCCACCGACCTTGCCCTTCCGCCTACTTAAAGCCTCCGTCGCGAAAACCCTATCACGTTCGACGAAACCAGAGAAAACCTTCAGAGCCGCCGCCATCGCGAAGCCAAGATCTGGGGGACAGGAGTCTCTGTTCCGGCACGCCGCCGGGACGGGGAAGTGCCCCCGGAAGGCTCCTCCATCGACACCACCGCCATCTCCATCAACGTTGTTGTCTCCCATGAGGAGGAGTAGTTCTCCATCGAGGCTCGGGGCTGTACCGGTAGCTATGTGGTTAATCTCTCTCCTATGTGCTTCAATACAATAATCTCATGAGCTGCCTTACATGATTGAGATTCATATGATGATGCTTGTAATCTAGATGTCATTGTGCTAGTCAAGTGGATTTTACTTATGTGATCTCCGGAGACTCCTTGTCCCACGTGTGTAAAGGTGACAATGTCTGCACCGTGTGGGTCTCTTAGGCTATATTTCACGTAATACTTATTCACTGTTATGAATGGCATAGTGAAGTGCTTATTTATATCTCTTTATGATTGCAATGTGTTTTGTATCACAATATATCTGTGTGCTACTCTAGTGATGTTATTAAAGTAGTTTATTCCTCCCGCACGGTGTAATGGTGACGAGTGTGTGCATCGTGTAGTACTTGGCGTAGGCTATGATTGTGATCTCTTGTAGATTATGAAGTTAACTATTGCTATGATAGTATTGATGTGATCTATTCCTCCTTTCGTAGTGTGAAGGTGACAGTGTGCATGCTATGTTAGTACTTGGTTTGGTTATGTTGATCTGTTATGCACTCTAAGGTTATTTAAATATAAACATTGAATATTGTGGAGCTTGTTAACTCCGGCATTGAGGTTCGTGCAATCCTACACAGTTAATGGTGTTCATCATCCAACAAGAGGGTGTAGAGTCTAGCATCTATCTATTTATTCTGTTATGTGATCAATGTTGAGAGTGTCCACTAGTGAAAGTATGATCCCTAGGCCTTGTTTCTAAATATTGCTATCGCTGTTTGTTTACTGTTTTACTGCATCTATACTTCCTGCAATATTACCACCATCAACCACACACCAGTCCTGGACAGCAAAGCACTTTTCTGGTGTCGTTGCTCTTGCTCGCATTTATTCATACCACATGTATTTCACTATCTCTTCGCCGAACTAGTGCACCTATTAGGTGTGTTGGGGACACAAGAGACTTCTTGCTTTGTGGTTGCAGGGTTGCATGAGAGGGATATCTTTGACCTCTTCCTCCCTGAGTTCGATAAACCTTGGGTGATCCACTTAAGGGAAACTTGCTGCTATTCTACAAACCTCTGCTCTTTGAGGCCCAACACTGTCTACAAGAATAGAAGCACCCGTAGACATCACCTGCCATGGCTTGTTGTCCTTCTTGTGGCGTTGTGCGGCAAGTGCATATCGATCTCACATGGCAACTGCCCTGTGGGACCATCTCTTCTCCGATATTTGGGTGTGATTCGTTGTTTCTACATGGGTGTGGTTCATACGATGTTGGTGTGGCGCATTGTGTTTGTTGGTGGGGTTGCTCCCATGGCCTGGTGTAGCTTACGTGTTTCCACCGAATGTTTCTTCCGATCGGTGCATTTTTGGCATTCCAACTGAGATTGTTTTGGAACCGTTCACCATGTGGCATGCAAAGATGAGCAAGTCATTTCTTGGTTTCTTGGAGCCGTGAGGATATCTGCCTCTTATTTTGCTGGTGTTTCTTCTTGATGTTTGTTTTTTGTTGGGTTTTTGTGGTTTTGTCATAGTTATTCCGTGTCTATCTATGTTGTTGCTTTGTCCTTTCTTTTTAATTCGTGTCGTGGTTGTTTCTGGTTTTAGGCTAGTTCGAGTGTTGTATCTCCATTCTTTCATTTCTCGGTTTTCTTATAATTTTCTTCATGTTGGTTTGTGCGTTTTTGTGCTCCAGGTACTATTGATCTTTGGTGTTGTCATCATATGGTGGGTTGTTGTTACTTGAAGAGAATTAGTATACAAGGATTTGTGTTTCCTCATTGTTGGTTTGTGTTTTCTTTCCGTTTGCTGGTGTGTGCTTATTATTATTTTTCTTTGCTTACAGCCGCCCTTAGGTCTAATATTAGTTTCTTTTACGGTACCTTTTACCACTCATAGTAGAGGAACATCTATGAATTGTCGAATAGGTCAGATTAACTGACAGAGATTAGGCCCAATTCCCAAGAGCCGTAAAACATAGGGAAAGAAAGTTTTGACCGAACATTGATAGATACAAAACTAGACATTAACAGTTTTGGATAGCCCATCACTTAAAGTGAGGCCCACTGTACAGGCTAAATCGTAACTGGCGAAGGGATGATGAGCCGAATTCTCTAAAAAAAGGCCGACCTTCGCGAAGGGAAGACAACTTGCTCCGCATGCGACAAGTGGCGCGCTGTGGTGCTAGAAAATCTCTGAGAAGTAGTCTTCCTGGTCGCCACGTGTCGCAAGGGGAAGCAAGGTGGGGAGGAGGGAGGAGAGAGAAGAGCTGGGTTTGGGTCAGTTTTTCCCTTTTTTCGTAGATTCGTTTTTTCAAAATGGAATATCTTGAGAACCGTAAGTCCAAATGACGAACCGTTTCCAATTTTGAGATCCTCTCGTCGAGATCTTCAAAACTAGATCTCATGTTGATAGGTTTGGAGATACTTTTTTTTCGTACTTCCTATAGTACTATGATTGTACTCGTGTTGTGTATCTAACTGTACTCGTGCATGAACTGATAAGTACTTCTATTTTGAATGTAGTTGGTGCATTTTTTCCTTTATTCGTGTGAGCAACTGTACCTGTACTCGTTCGTGTGCGTGACTGTACCTGTCTTATGTGGACGACTGTACCTGTCTTATGTGGACGAATGTACCTGTCTTATGTGGACGACTGTACCTGTACTTGCTCGTGTAGGCGACTGTACTTACTCGTGTGCGCAACTGTACCTGTCTCGTGTGCGCGAATGTACCTGTACTCGCTCGTGTACGCGACTGTACTCGCTCATGTACTCGACTGTACCTACTCGTATGCGTAACTATACTCGTGTGTTATACACAACTGTACTCGTGTGTTATTCGTAAATGTACTCGTGTGTTGTATACAATTGTAATTGTGTGTTATGTGTAAGCGTACTCGTATTTATAACTAACTGTGATTACAGAGATGCAAAGACATACTTCTTTATTTAATGTACTTCTCGATGCAACTAAAAAACCATGCGGTAGTGCTGGTGGTGGATCACGGGTATAGCCAATTGATTCGATTCCATGCATGTGCCAAATAGGGGTGGACACAAAGCTCAAGGCTCGAGGCTCGGCTCGAGCTCGACAGGGTTCAGCTCGGGCTCGACTCGGCTCGAAGGAGAGACAAGCCAAGCCTAAACCTCCCGATCAAGGCTCAAGGCTCGACAAGCCCGCTCGATGAAGCTTGCAAGCCGGCTCGAAGGCTCGATGGAATTAAAAAATTCGCCATGACTGACGTGGGCACTATCCTTCGGGTAACCCACATTGCCCTATCCTGTATTGACTAATTGAAGGCCCACGAAGACACATGAAGGCGAGATGGGCCACTAGGGCGGCGCGCCAGAAGGTTCCTTGACGAGCAAGGCAAGGAAACAATCGAACAAGGAAAAGTCGGATCTAAAATTACTGTAAACCTAGTCGTACTCGGTGAGACCTCTTGAGACCTGGCCTCATATATAAAGGCCAGGAGAGGGGCTGCCGAGACACAGAATCAATCTTAGCAATCTTAGCCAGAAGAAGCTTAGAGCTAGGTAATCATAGCGATAGCCATCTCGACGAGACCTCAGCCGAACTATTCGGCACCCCATTGTAACCCATTATCATCATAATCAAGAACAGACAGGCAGGACGTAAGGGTTATACCTCATCGAGGGCCCCGAACCTCGGGTAAATCGCTCTCCCCGCTTGTCCGTGAACCGATGTCTCGTGTCGCCTTGCGGGATTCCATCAACCCTAAGCCCCTATCGGAGGGCATTGGCGAGGAGTACCCTCGATAATTGGCGCCGTTCGTGGGAAA
>NC_061514.1:259239881-259250192 GCF_022539505.1 Lolium rigidum
ATTTCTACTTGTTGTTGATGCTATTGAGTGAAACCATTGAACCAATGTCTATGTTCAGATTGTTATTCATCATCATATCACCTCCGATCATGTTCCATATGATGTCTCGTGAGTAGTTCGTTTAGTTCTTGAGGACATGGGTGAAGTCTAAATGTTAGTAGTGAACTATGGTTGAGTAATATTCAATGTTATGATATTTAAGTTGTGGTGTTATTCTTCTAGTGGTGTCGTGTGAACGTCGACTACACGACACTTCACCATTTATGGGCCTAGGGGAATGCATCTTGTACTCGTTTGCCAATTGCGGGGTTGCCGGAGTGACGAAACCTAAACCCCCGTTGGTATATCGATGCAGGGAGGGATCGCAGGATCTCGCAGTTTAAGGCTGTGGTTAGATTTATCTTAATTACTTTCTTGTAGTTGCGGATGCTTGCAAGGGGTATAATCACAAGTATGTATTAGTCCTAGGAAGGGCGGTACATTAGCATAGGTTCACCCACACAACACTTGTCAAAACAATGAAGATTAATCAACTGTATGTAGCGAAAGCACTAGACTAAAATCCCGTGTGTCCTCGAGAACGTTTGGTCATTATAAGTAAACAAACCGGCTTGTCCTTTGTGCTAAAAAGGATTGGGCCACTCGCTGCAATTATTTCTCTCGCATTTTACTTACTCGTACTTTATTCATCCGTTACATCAAAACCCCCTGAATACTTGTCCGTGAGCATTTACAAGTGAATCCTTCATCGAAACTGTTTGTCAACACCTTCTGCTCCTCGTTGGGATCGACATTCTTACTTATCGAAGATACTACGATACACCCCCTATACTTGTGGGTCATCAACAATCCCCCGCGCCAACAAGTCAGAAGAATTGCCACTTTGCTGAGCGCCAGGAGAGCTGCCGAAAGGATGTCGAGCGGGCATTTTGTATGCTTCAAGCTCAATTTGCTATCGTTCAGTATCATGCTCTTTCTTGGTCTCACAACCAACTATGGGAGATGATGGAAGCTTGTGTGATCATGCACAACATGATCATTGAGAAAGACTGCAAGACTTGCGTCAGGCATGTTGGTCCCCCCGAGTGTCAGGGATCTCTTCCGAAGGTTGATCACCAGGTGCCTGCATAGTTTGCTGATTTCATTGCCATGCATACAGAAATCCGTGACAACAATGTTCATGCTCAACTGCAACATGATCTCGTAGAGCATCTATGGAAGCTCAAAGGAGAGGCATCAATTGCGCTAGCGCATTGATCTGGCCCAACTTCTATTTATTTGCTTTGTTGTTTGTTAACTGTTTAGTTTATTTGATGGTTAAATAAAATCATAAAAAATGGGGGACAAAACTAGAAGCAGACGCGCCCCAAAAGCGGCAACTAGCTGCGGTGTCCCCCAAATGCTCAATCCAGATGAGGTTTGGGGGACGTGAGTGGAGGTGCTCTAAACCCAACGAAAATGGTGGGAGATGGCAAGGGACTTTTCAATACGGAAAAACACAAAGTGGTATTTTTAAATCTCTAGAGTCCCAAAACCCTATAAGGGCGTCCTCATCGGTGCCAAATCTAAAAAAGGCCGACCTTTGTAAAATTTCGAACACTCTCCATGCACAACATGTGGCGTGCTACAACACATATGAGGAACTGTTTTTCCCTGCTCTTATCTCCCAGGCGACGGGCGGCCAGATCACATCTCCACCAATGTGAGCTTTGGGCCCCTATCCCTTCCGCTCCAGCTACATGAGTGGGATGGGACCTCGTTCTTCCATTTTGTAGTTAGGGTTTGTCTTCTGTGGTGCGTTGTTGGAGTGGTGGGAGTGGTGCTTGGGCAAATAAATGTGACTCAACTCCATTCCCACACCGGAGGTGACCTTCTTGTCGGCCTTTTAGGTCGGCAGCTTGGCTTTCTCGCCGTTCTCCATTGTTTCGCGACGTGTCGCTGGCGTTTGTTGTTGTCCACGACGATGCTGGCGGCCGGGGCGAGGTGGATGCTATGGAGAAAGGATGTTGGTCCGGGGGTGGTGGATTTGTCGTTATTCCTCCACTTCGTCGACGGATGCGTCTAGTCATGGTCCAAGATAGCACGGGGACGTCCCCAATCGAAGTGCCACAACGACACGTGTCTCGCTGCTTGTAGCGAGCCTGTTCATCGACTCACAAAGCCTTGTTGGTGATGGTTCTCTTTTGGATCTGAACATGGTGGAGGCTTGGTGTGCGTCCGCTGACTTTGGCGAGTGCATGAAACCATAGAGATAGTTTTGTATATTTCTATCCTTTAGGATTTTTTGCAGCAAAGTTTTCAGGACACTGTTTTTCTCCTGGTCTGTCTATTAGGTTTCCACGTTTGTTTACTGATGTAACTTGAAATTATATTAATAAAATATGTGGTTGCTCTAAATAAAACAAGTGACGTATTGTGGTGCCAAATATTTTTTCCTGATAAGTGGTTTTCTCTACTTGTTGCAAGGGAAAGTAAGGTGAGGATGAGGGACGAGAGACACCCACGGGAGAGGGGAGTTTGTCTCAGTTTTTCCCTTTTCTTTTTAAATCTGTTTTTTTTTCTAAAATCAAACATCTAATGAACCGTTCATCCAAAGTTACAAACCTTTTGTACTTTTGAGATCCCACGCCGAGATCTTCAAACTAGATCCCATAGGTTTCAAGAAATTTTCTTTTTTCTAGCAAATTTCGGCACCGGTCCAAACAAGGCCGTACACGGGCCCGATCCATGATCCAAAGAGTCCAACTATATCGTGTTGCTCGAAAAAGAAAACGTTCTAACCATACCTGGCCATGGGCAGCCCGGCCCGAGCGGCCCGGCCCGACCCGGCCCGAAAAACTCGGGCCTGGGCCGAGAATTGTTGGCCCGACACCCGGGCCGGGCCGGGCCTGGGCAGCCCGAAAACTGAGTTTAACACTACGGCCCGGCCCGCGGCCCGATGGCCCAGCGGGCTTGGTGGGTTTTTGGCCGGGCCGGGCTTGGGCCGAATTTTTTTGCGTCGGGCCTACCTCGGGCCGGCCCGAGGCCCGGCCCGGCCCGACACATGCCCAGGTATAGTTCTAACCCTCCTTTTCCTTCTCTGTGGGGCCCTGCAGGATTAACCGGAGCACGTCGTGAGAGAGCTCCGCGACAGCGGTATCATTGGCCAGAAGTCTTACGTACACTGGGCGGAGGTGATGGCCAGCGGTATCCCGGGCGCCAGCGGAGGGACGGCATGGTGCGTATCGGCGACGGCCTCTTTCGTGGCAGATGCACAACGAAACGTCGGTGGCGGATGAGATCCGTCTCGACGATGATGGCGTCCTAGAGCAACACGTCGAGGACCTATGCCTCGAACGAGGATAGGTGCGGGAGCACGGTGCTGGTCATGAGAAGGAGCTCGAAGCGCCCATGGAGCAGCGGCCGGGCCGCCCAGGTTGATGTCCACCCCACGGAGCCCGACCCCGGCGCGCCTAGAATGTAGACGCCCCGACCGCGGCGGCACAGGTGAAAACGATGGCTCCCGCTGTCTCCAGTGCTCCTATCTGTCCCTGGAAGTGCTGCACCTTGCTCTCCGGCGAGGCCGACGTACAGCAGGGCGGCCTCGCCGCGCACGGCGACATCCACGACGCGCCCGAGGCGCCGAACAGGCAGACGCCTTGTCCAAGGCAGCGCGTATACTCGGGGAGGCAGGCGCCCACGATTACTCCCGCCCCCGCCGGAGGGCCCATATAACCCTTGCCGTGCTTCTGCTTGCTCTCCGGCAAGTTGGCCATGGAACGGGCCGCGCACGGTGATGTCCACGAGACCACGACGCCTGACGCGCGCATACTCGGCGACGCATGCTGCCACGATGAGTCGTGCCCGCGCGAGCGCACCCGTCTGGCCTGCTCGTGCTCCTGCTTGCTCTCCGGCGTGTCGGCCATCAAGAAATCACAGGGAGCGTACCTCTATTTGACGCTTTTTTTTTTTTTGAGGGGCAGCTCAAAGCATTGATTTATCGGCCGGAAGCATACCTCTATTTTTCTGGTAAACAGGCCGGCCCAATTGGTACCGGGCACTTGGTTTTTTACAGGTTTTGGGAAGGTTCTAGAACCTTCCAGCCACAGTTTGTGGGCTTTTTGTCGGTTTACCCTTTTTGGTGGGTTTCTGCGGACTTTTTTTTTTATTTTTGTTTCTTGTTTCTTTTTACTATTTTCTGTTTTCCTTTTCTAGTATTTCGAGTTTTTAAAATTTTGAACATTTTCAAAACAAAAATGGAACATTACAGATTTTGAACAATTTTCAAATCTAAACTTTTTTCAAAATTTGAACATTTTTTGGATTTAAAATTTTCGAATTTTGAACATTTTTTGAATGTAAACATTTTCAAAAAAATTGAAAATTTTCGGATTTGAACAGTTTTCTAATCTGAGATTTCTTTAATTGTGAATATTTTTAAATTTTGATTTTTTTAAGATTTGAACAATTTAATCTGAACCTTTTCATTTTTGAACATTTTTGGATTTGAACATATTCGATTTTGAACATTTTGAATTTCTTGAACATTTTGTGGATTTGAACATGTTTAGATTTGATCAAATTTTCGTAAATGAACTTTTTTCATCTTGAAAACTTTTTCAGATTTGAATTGTCTTTTTTTAGTTTGAATGGTTGTGCCATACTCGAAATAATCGAACCAACACGAGCCGACACATGCTCGAGGGTCATGCTCTCGCGGAATTGGGCTAGCACACACTCGAGGGATACACGCGAAATTGGGTCAGCCCACCCCGGTGTCGTCGACGCAAATTCTCGCCCCGTGACGCGTGAAGGGTCAAGTAGGAGCTCATTATCGGGTACCACTACCTAGAGACCGACCTTCGCGAAGGGAAACTTCCTCTTGTAAAACGCACCACGGATTGATGCGTGTCGGCCCCCGCTCGTTTCCCGCAAGAGCGATCCGCGGTGGCGCGAGTACAGATTCCTTCGCGTCTCCCCGGCACGTACGCGACTCCGCGCGTAGGTACGCAACGCTCCCCGCGCGAGTACATCTACCAGACTCGCACCACGGCATGCATTCATAGTTAGCTACTGTAGCTGCTTTGGCACTAGGGGTGGAATCGAGCCGAGCCGAGCCAGCTCGAGGCTTGGCTCGACCAGGCTTGAGGCTCGGCTCGACCAGGCTCGCTGAAATTCGAGCCGAGCCAGGCTCGGCTTGCTGCGTTTTGTGGATGGAAATGTGAGCTCGAGGCTCGGCTCGGAGAGCTCGAGGCTCGGCTCGACGGCTCGAGCCGTCCACTTACCCCCACCAAATCCCCCTGCCCCCCACCCACGCGATTCCCAAATCGAGCGAGTCCAGCGAGTCCCGTCGCCGTCCAGCATCGCCGCGCGCCGCCACCCGCCGTCCTCCACCTCCAACACCGGCTACCGCCGCCGCCCCCATCTCCTCTCCTCCAATGGATCCGGATCCCCCGAGCTAGGAGTTGTCTCGGCCCTCCCCAGGACGCACTGCCGGGCTGCAGCTCGTGCCTAGGGTTAGGGGCTGTTGCCGGCCGCCGGCTGTCGGCCCTCCCCAGGACGCGCCGCCACCTTGCCGTCCCCCACCTCCAACGTCGGCCACCACCTCCGCCCCCAGCCCCCACCTCCTCTTCTTCACCGACCGACGGACACGAACACTGCAGGTTAGTCAACCTGCTGGCAGTTCCTCCTTTTATTTCTTTTATTTTCTAGTAATTATGCTTGTAGTCAGTGAACAACTTGGTGATTGTAGTAGTAATTTTTTATGCATACATGTTCTTGTTATCTTGTAGTGAGTACACAGTCTGTAGCTTAATTGACTTCTTGTAGTTGCTAGTTGTTGTTTATGAAGAATTGAAGATGCAACCTGGATGGGATAGTGAAGGATCGCATGCACGTATGGTGAACCCGACACCGCAGGGTAGGAGGCGCGCATACAACAATGCGATGAATTCGAAGACAGCTGGTTATTTGGGCATCCATTCAACTAGACCAGGGTCATCGCAGCCCGCAGTAGCGACCGAGTCAGAACCTGCAATAGAAGTTTCTTCACTAGTGGTAAGTTGCTTTTTGCCGTTTCAAAATAGATGCAACAGCAATACTATATGTGCAGCCTGTAGATTGAATGATTGCCACTACTCTATATGCAGCCGGTAGATGATTATGATGAGCAAGAAAATTCTTATGACAAGAATGATACCATGTCTGAGGAAGATGGATTTGGTGATGGTCATATTGAGATATCCGATGATGGAAATTCTGTAGATGATGGTGGAACTTCTCACAGAGGGAAGAAGCGGCAAAAGGGAGTGAAGGTTGGTCCGAAGGTTACCATTCAACCAAGCAGCAAGTCGGGTTCAAAAGTCTGGGATCATTTTGAGAAGGTTCCGGTGCCATCCACCACACAATCAGGTGCCATGGTGATTATGGCACAATGCAACTATTGCAAAAAGTTCTTATCCTACAAAGCAGATCCAGGGGGTACCGGAGCCACTACACATCTCACAAGACACTACACAAAGTCATGTTCAGATTACAAGATCGCAATGGCTCAGGTGGTTTCTCAATCCCTTCTCAACTTTCAGCCATCCAATGCAAGTGATACCGGTATTCCGGTTTTGCAAACTTCTAGGGAGTATAGTCAAGAGGAAGCTAAAAAGTTAATTGCTAAAATGGTGATATGTCATGATTTTCCATTTAAGATGGTAGAGCACACTTGGTTCAACATAGTGATGAAGTATATGAATCCTCGGTATGAGTTTATTGGTAGAAAACCCATTAGAAAGGAATGCTTAAAAGTGTTTGAAGCTGAAAGAGACAGCCTTATGAAGGTTCTTAAAGGTGTGGAAAACATTGCTTTAACTACTGATTTGTGGACATCCAACCAGACACTTTCCTATATGTGTTTAGTTGCTCACTTCATTGATAAAAATTGGAACATGCAATGTCGTGTGCTAAATTTTGTGGAGTTGGACCCTCCACATAGTGGGCATGTGATTTCTCAAGCTGTGTTTGAATATGTGGTTGCATGGAAGATAGAAGATAAAATCATCTCAATTACATTAGATAATGCATCGAACAATGATGTAGCAGTCCGGAATTTGAAGGCTATGTTTGCTGCTAGAAGCTCCTATTGCTTTGTTCCAAAATATTTTCATGTTCGCTGTTGTGCCCATATTATCAACTTGGTTGTGACCGATGGTACTGCAACCATCTCCCATTTGACGGCCAATGTGAGGGAATCTGTGAAGTACATAAAGAAGTCGGTATCTCAGTTGTTCAAGTTTGTTAAAATTTGTCGTAATCTTGCAATGACAATTGGTGAGGGGCTGAAACTTGTTGTGACCACAAGATGGAATTCAACATACAACATGTTAAAAACAGCCATTGCCTATAAGGATGCATTAGATTCTTATGCGGACAACGATGCAAACTACAAATGGAAGCCCACAAATCATGAGTGGGCATTGTTTGATACCATTACACCCATACTTGCTCGTTTGGCTGAGGTCTCTACTGCATTCTCTGGCTCTACCTATCCCACTTCCAATATATTCTATCCTCACATTGTCAATGTGAAGATTGCACTTAGAGAGGCATGTGAATCCACAAAACCAGAATTGAAAGCTATGGGAGAGGCAATGATGGACAAATTCAACAAGTATTGGGAAGAACCCAATAATGTGATGGTGATCGCTACTATTCTTGACCCAAGGTACAAGCTGAAATACATCAAGTGGGGGGTTTCTATAAGATCTATGGACGTGATAAAGCTGCAGCTGAATATGATTTGATCGAGATCGAGTTGGCAAAGTTGTATGAGACATATGATATGCATCACCGACATGAGAAAGCTGATTCTTATAGAGCGGGTGCATCCTCAGCTACAACCATGGATAGAAGTGCCTCTCTACCCTCTAGTGCTAGCGAGTTCACCTCATACTTAAGTGAAACTTCTTTGGAGACAACAAAGAATGAGCTTGACAAGTATCTTGGCGAGGCAAATGAGAGCTTGCTAAACAAAAATTTTGATGTGTTGATGTGGTGGAGGCTGAATGCACATAGATACCCCGTCGTGGCAAAGATGGCGAAGAACTCCTTGACTATACCGGCCACTTCGGTGTCTTCGGAGTCTACTTTCAGCACCGGGGGTCGAGTTCTAGATGACTATAGGAGTTCTCTGAAGCCGTCGATGGTGGAGGCGTTGGTGTGTGCTTCTAGCTGGATTAAAGGTACCCACAATGACAACGGGAATTCGATGAATATGGTATGTTCCTTGTTGTTTCTGGTTTATTTCTCTCTCTGTTGCATTTCTTATGAATATATCTAACTTTATTCTTCTACTGTCTTAGGCAGCGGATGATGATGATGATGATGTTGAGAGCATTCCATTTCCAAAAAGTGTGGTAGGGAGCAACTAGTAAGTTTAATGGCTTCCTTATCTTTAGTTGCTGAAACTTTTGTTGCTGGAATGTTCTATACAATATCTTAACTGATGCAAAATTTAGTTGCTACTGCTATTTTCTTGTCTATTTAATTGCGGGAATACCTTGCACATCATCAAAACTATTGCCAAACTGAGTTGGTACTACTTTTTTTCTGTATTTAATTGCTGGAATATTTGTACATCATGAAAACTGATGCAAACTTGAGATTGTAGTGCATTTTGGCCTATTTAGTTGCTGGAATACTTTGTACAGCATGAAAACTGAAGTAAAGAATGGGTTGGTGCTGGTTTTTAGTCCTCTTTAGTTGCTGGAATGTCTTGTATAACATCAAAGCTAAAGAAAAAATGGTGATTTTGTTTTGTTTATGCGGTGCAGATTCGATATGGCGATAGCAAAGAGGGTCGGCGGAGGAGATGCAATGATGGAACGGTGGTTCTTTTGTGTGTTAAAACTTGTTGTTTGATTGAGCTATGGCTCATGATCTACTTGTTATATTACATGTTGAACTCAACTAAGTGCATGTATTTGTGAACTGTGATGTATGACACTTTATTGGACTAAGTGTATGCATGAATGTACTCTGTGAAACTTATTAGACAATGTTGTGGATGTATTATGTTCAATTGTTGCTTATAATTGTGAAATATTACATTTTTAGCAAAGGTCATTGTCGAGGGTACTCCTCGCCAATGCCCTCCGATAGGGGCTTAGGGTTGATGGAATCCTGCAAGCTGACACGAGACATCGGTTCACAGACAAGCGGGGAGAGCGATTTACCCAGGTTCGGGGCCCTCGATGAGGTAAAACCCTTACGTCTCGCCCGTCCGTTCTTGATTATGATGATAATGGGTTACAATGGGGTGCCGAATAGTTCGGCTGAGGTCTCGTCGAGATGGCTATTGCTGTGATGACCTAGCTCTAAGCTTCTTCTGGCTAAGATTGCTAAGATTGATTCTGTGTCTCGGCAGCCCCTCTCCTGGCCTTTATATAGGAGGCCAGGTCTCAAGAGGTCTCACCGAGTATGACTAGGTTTACAGTAATTTTAGATCCGACTTTTCCTTGTTCGATTGTTTCCTTGCCTTGCTCATCAAGGAACTGTAACACCCCGACCACCCCTGGCCGGGCCTGTTACCCCTGGCAGCTCTCTAGGGTCTCTAGACTAGCCCCACATACCAACACATGTCTTTCCTGCGCACTTTGTCCTCACTCGTGCGTACCCGGGAACTACTTCCCGGTCGGTCACCCATCCTCAAATTACTCCGGGCCAAGCACGCTTAACCTCGGAGTTCTTTGCTGATGAGCTTCCGGAAAAGAAGCTGCAACTTGTTGGTATGAGTATCCTATCAATCCTATTAAGCCTTGGGCCAGGATATCACACTCATCCCCCCTTAGAAGATCGACGTCCTCGTCGATCATCCCCAAGCCAGGAACATCCCCTCTTGGCACACGTCTGTGCGTCCAGTGCCGGTACATGTGCCATGTCGTGTGCCACGACGGGCCACACCAGCCATGCGCCACATGCCCGAACCCCTGACCCGCACACGCCCGTGTAACCGCGAAGGTCGGCTCTGATACCAAATGTAACACCCCGACCACCCCTGGCCGGGCCTGTTACCCCTGGCAGCTCTCTAGGGTCTCTAGACTAGCCCCACATACCAACACATGTCTTTCCTGCGCACTTTGTCCTCACTCATGCGTACCCGGGAACTACTTTCCGGTCGGTCACCCATCCTCAAATTACTCCGGGCCAAGCACGCTTAACCTCGGAGTTCTTTGCTGATGAGCTTCCGGAAAAGAAGCTGCAACTTGTTGGTATGAGTATCCTATCAATCCTATTAAGCCTTGGGCCAGGATATCACAGGAACCTTCTGGCGCGCCGCCTAGT
>NC_061514.1:259250292-259287792 GCF_022539505.1 Lolium rigidum
AAAACTGCCTTCCCACGCTTGATCTTCCGAAATATCGCATCCCGACGGTGCTTTTTCCAGCAGAATCCCGGTTCCGGTGCTCGATCTCCAAATAATCATGAAACATGCAAAATAGATGAAATAACATAAGTATTGTGTCCCAATATGAAATATATCAATGAATAACAGCAAATTATGATATAAAATAGTGATGCAAATTGGACGTATCAGGATACAAGGATTTCTCCTCCCCGAAGGGCATTACACGAGCGACACAAGGAAATCGAGTTCTAATAAGTTCACTCTCCTTCCCTAGGGAATTCCCGATCTTATATTTTCCCTGGTCCACGCCGTCACGCGCACGCCTCGTTCTTCTTGGGTCGTTGCTTGTGTAGTAGTGGGCTTGGTCGTGACAATATATTACAAGATAAAGGCTCAGCTGAACGAGACAGCTTATAGGCTAGCTACATTCGTCTTCGCACTGGAAAATCTGAACGAACGAAACTCGAAGTCATCTTTAGAGCTTTGATGACATCAACAGCAGCACCAAAAATTGAGTGACCCTAGAGATAAGTTGTACCAAGATAGGCTCGTTTCAAAGAGAAAAGTACTCCCTCTCTCATCAAATTTATCTGAGATTTATTAAATTTTAGATGTATCTAGATACTATTTAATATCTAAATACATTTAAATTTAGATAAATTTTAAATAAATTTATGGAACAGAGAGTACCAAAGATAATCAATCTGACAACAGCATGACCATCTCAAAGCCTTGGTCTCTGCCTCTCTGGATACTGTCAGGGCTCGCCAAGCAGCTAGGCTAGGGCCTCCGCCAACTCCGGAGCCAGAAGGTCAGCCATGCCTTCAATCCAAGAGAGAATAAAGTATCCATTGTGATCCCTAAATATAAACACGAATATGAGTACTAACAATACCGGCTTGCTGATGTTAATAGTGCATGGTGTGCCTTCCAGCCCACAAGAACGTCTTGGTGCCTTGGTGGTCGCACGTAACGGCGGTGGACTTGTATATTCCAAAAGTACAAGCTGTATTGCACACTATAATCGAGTGGCGACTGCCGACTTCGAAGATGCCTTATCGATATCATAATTAACAACGTGATAGAAACGCTTCCATGATAGGAACGGCGAAAGGTGCCGACGGCCAAAAGTTGGGGGCGTCAGCGTATGAGCGACCAGACCAGCCCGCCAAAAGGCTCATCGACATAGGAAACGCTACGCCAACAGCTGCCCTCGGTACATAGCGGGCCGTCGGCGTAGGCCCGTGCATGCGGCCCAACAAAGTTAGGCCGTGACGGTGCTGTCACGGCGTCACAATTACACCGATAGTTGCTGATACATCACAAATCTATCTACGTTTTCAAGCACTTTGCTTAATGAATTACTTCGAAATCTTACCATATTTGGATAAAAACTACTGAATAATGTTGTTTTTAGCAAAATCTCATTTTTATCAAGTTTTCGCAGGAAATAAAATCGGAGAAAAATACCACGGTAGTTTTTCACCAAAAGGAGGCATCTCGAGCGTTGGATCACGAGAGGGGAGCCATGAGGCCCGAACGAGGCCAGGTGGCGCGGCCCAACTTCTTGGCCCCGCCACCAGTGTCCGTTCGGCCCTCGATCGTCGTCTCGCCTCCCTTCGCGAGGTGCCTTATATACCCTAAAAACTGACCCCCTGAAAGCACACGACGTTTCGCGAAGCAGAGTGTCGCCGAGACCAAGATCTTAGTTTCGGAGGCCAGATTGATCCTGCTCTCCACCCAGAGAGAGGGATTTCAAGGTCTTATTCATCATTACCGCCACCGACTTCATCACCAACCACCATGGAGTCACTCTGCATCACCATGAGTGAGTAGTTCTCTGTAGGTTTAGAGGTGTGGATGGGTTTTGGATGAGATTGATCATGTATTCCTCCGTATGAGTCGAGATTTTAGGTGTTCATCTTGAAGATATTCTTGTATGAGTGTTGGTACACCTTTGCTATATTTAATGCTTGTTATTAGGGCCCTAGTAACATGATTTCAGTATTGAATTTATATTGCTTTATCATATATATGAGGTTGGTATTTATCTGCGAGGTGTATCACTTGTTATTATGTTGATCCTATGAATCCCTAAGGTGATAGGTGGGAAAAAACAAAGGGGATATGTAGTAATTTCGAGGGTTATGTTTGTTCATGAATCTTAATGCTTTGTTCTGGTGTATTCGCAAGGGTAGACCTTAACTACTTGTAGTTTCAAGTTGACCCCGGTGAAATGCGCAAGCTGGACAAAAGATGTTATGCAAATTCTCTTATTTAGTACACATAACTATATTTGGAGCACACACATACACACAACTATATTAGAGATGAGTGCTATGTTAGTTGGATTACATTACATGATCAATATCATCCATATATAACTCCATTGCTGCCTCATGCCTACGCTTTTAGCCACTACAAGTTTCATATATCGACTTCCGGTGAAAACTGGAAATTTGCTGCTTTTACTGTTTGCTTTACTGCTTTGAATCAACTACTATAAAATCACCACTTGTTTTGTGAGTTTTATTGATATACATGTGTGGTTGAGAGTGACGTCTCAATTGCTAAAGTCTTATTGGTATTCTTGTGTTCCCTTGAGTCGAAACTATAAATTTGGGTAATACTTCCCATCGAAGATTTCAGCGATCCCCTATACTTGTGGGTATCAGCTGCCCTTGGCATATCCTTTTCCCCTTTTTTTATCTATGCTGACGGCCACCCTCGGGGTAGCCTTGAACTTTTTTTCCCTCCACGCACACCCATCCCCCCCGGATCGCCTTTTAAGTTTCAACTGAATGGAAAAAATGATTAAAAAATCAAAAATAAAATCCGTCGAGATGTCCATGTGTGATGTCATCTAGTTGCTAGAGAATGTAACAAAAATGAATTCGACTTTTTTTTTGCAAAATTGCGTCATGTTTCGAAAACACAGCTTTTCTTGTTGCATACGAAGTCGGGAATTTTTTATAATATAACAAAATGATCGTGGGAAAAAGTTACATCCGAATTCACCAAGATTTACTTGGTTTCCTTTTTTAGATTCTCAAATTTGCAAATGGAAATATGAAAGCAGGAAGATTTTAGTTTTTTTTTGCTAGAATTTTATGATTATATATTTTTTATGTTTTAAAAAAAATAAATTAATAATTGCATCCGACATAAATATTATTATTACTAAACCATTTATGTTTATTTAAATAATTGTTTAAAATTCAAAATAATAAAGAGTTGTGATACCAGAGTCTAAGGGTTAATAGGATTAATTCGCAAAAAAAAGGGTTAATAGGATTGATATGGTAGTATTATCAACAATGTTTTGTTCTTACTTGGAAGCTCAATCGGAAGGGTGAAGTAGTGTGAAGATGGGTGACCATAGTGGGAAGTTTGACCATGAGTGTAATTTGACCTAAGATTAAGTGTAGTTAGAGTTGAAAAGATTCATGTGACATTAAAAAAAATCAAAAAAAAATCAAAAAACTTGAAGTTAACGGACGGGGCGGCGTGGCCTGCGTCGAGGGTCTAGACGCCGACGGCCACCGTCGACCTATACGGGCTACGCTGAAGGCCGGTTCTACACCGACGACACACGTTGCTCTGCCGAGATGGATCTTTCCCGAGGAGCTATGCCGAGGGATGCCCTCGACGTAGCCTACGCCGACGACCCAATGTGGCTACGCCGAGTGTTTCCGCCCATCGCTGTTTCGAGCCATTCCTATAGTGTTAGTGTTCCTTTTGTTGGTGTGGGAATCTCCCAGTGATCCAGGCTTGGATGCAATAGCTCAATGGTTCGGCCAAACAACATGGAGTTTCACTGGCTGTAGGATGACAATGGTACCCATTATCCGCGTATCCAGCAGGTAATAAAACCCTACTGGGGTAAGGGTATGTGGTAGAGGTCTATTACCACCAAGTTTTATAGGTGTTCGACAAAAGTAGAAAATAAAACAGTTTTCCCATCAAAAATGGATTAAAATAATATATTATTGTTTAGTTGGAGGAGAGAGAAGGAGAAGGCTTAGTGCAAGAGCTAGCTTGAAGACGCGCTCCAAAAAGACTTTACGCAGAGACGCGAAGCGTATCCATACACTGATAAAGATTACACTTTTATAGCTCACTATTGTATGTGTTGACTCTAAATTAGCTATAAATGATATGGTACTGGTTTATAGCGAGCAGCTAGCTGAAATTGCTCTTATTGGAACTACCCTGCGTCCTCGGATCCCAATGCCCAGCATGTTGACTACTACCTCCATACCGGATTAATGGGCAATTACGCATTTCGAGAAACAAGTTTAACTATAAATTTGGTCAACAAAATATGAGACATATGCCACAAAAATTATACCGTTGGATTCGTATTCAAAAAATGTTTTCAATAATATAATTTTTGTAATATATATCTTATATTTTATTGACCAAATTAGTAGTCAAACTTGTTTCTCGAAGTGCGTAATTGCCCATTAATCCGGTATGGAGGTAGTATGTAATGTCGGTATGATGGGACTTGGTAGCATTGAAGGCTAGTGGAGGGGGCACGTTGAACGCGCGAATTCACAGACGAAATTAAGCTTTTGATTACTGTTCAGGGCCGGGCACCTCCATCGATCGGTTGTTTCTCGTCAGTTCCGTCTAGCCATGCGGTGAATAACTGAATATTGGAGAGCTCCACCATTGTTATGCTTTGCTGCGAATGTCAACAGAGCGCAGAGAGCTCGCCGATTTCGCACCGTTGCTCCTGAAGCGGAAGACCGATCCCATCGCCTACTGTCGCTGCTAATAAACTAGAGCTGCGTGCCTTGATGGCATGGGTCGCGTGCCAATAATCTATCGTCCCCGCCCACGTTGAGCTGATAGCTGCAGCCCAGCCGATCCACCCTGTATCGAACCGTATCACCCCCTGAATGCCGATCGCAGCCGACAGCCCCGTCTACATAACAAGCTGCTCACTCTCACTCCATACAGTGGCGCGCGCGCTCTGCTATCTACTGTTAGTCTAGTGATCATACACAGCTTCCATTCATTAGAGCTATCAGAGTATATAGGTACGAGTACGACCGGTAGCTAGCTCTGCATTGCCAGGAACTGGAACGCACATGGGTTCTCTGGCGGCAGGGAACGGCGCTGCCGGCCATGCAAGCAACGGAGGCGGCGTCGCGGACCATGCGCTAGCGCTGGAGATGAACGGCGCCGGCAACGGCAACGGGCACAAGACGGGCGTCGTCGAACGGGCGGCGCCAGTCCTGCAGGCGAACGGCGGCGGGAAGATCAAGAAGAAGGTCAGCCCCATGGACAAGTACTGGGTGGCCGCCGACGATGGAGAGATGGAGGCGGCCACGGCGGACGGCGGCGAGGACGGCCGGCGGCCGCTGCTCTTCCGGAATTTCAAGGTCAAGGGCATCCTCCTGCATCCCTATCGGTGAGCTATATCTCTACACACCCAGCGTTTCGCGCGGTTTGTTCTTTGAAATGTTGCAGTTGCATATTGAGAATTTTTGTACAGCAATACAAACCATGGTCATTGTCTCATTGATCGATCGAACGCCCAAATGTGGTTTGATCGAACACGATTTACTTGTGGCAGCCAGCGTATTAACGATCGTGCCATACGATTTACTTGTGGCAGTCTCACTCTGATGTGGTACTGTCATGTGACCTCACTTATTTGCATGAGTGTTTTCTTGTGACAAACAGAGTAGGACGGAAAGCACACATACGTCCACGCTCCACACCAACACACTATTTTGTCTTCCTCAGAAAAAGAAAACACACTATTTTGTTGACACATACCAGCTGTCAAATTTAAATTTCAAACTTTAGGTAGCGTAGAGCCTGGAGAGACTACGAATGCATTTTTAGACTTTAGTTACTAACCACTCAACCCATGCTTAATTCTCAAGGCAGTAGAGGTTTATAGAACAATCTATATCTACCTTTTTCCTAGATAAAGGTAATTTTTATTAACTCAAAAGTGGGCATCAAGGTAGTGCCCAGAACTCATGCTTCCTCCGATCAATAATAAATGTCGTTGATTATTTATCCTAATCAGCGTCAATTATTATGGATACGAGGAAGTAGAAAATAGTTATTTCTCGCTTGATATTTATGGTTGTCTGATCAAGCCCTCTCTGTACTTGATCAAAAGAAGTTCCCATGTTTCCCGCAAAAAATAAGAAGTTCTCATGTTAGTTGTATGAATCTCGTGTTTACATCCGTAGTATGTGTGTGTAGCCTTTTCCTTTGAGTTTTCTGTAAGCTCGTTTGTACCTATCGTTGGTGGCTTTATTCATTTAAAGCTAGGTTAAGATCTTATGTTTAAAAAATCTCATGTTTACATCTGCTAGTGTTGATTTTAAATAATGCACGTGCTTCAAAATGGCATCGTGCATCACCACAAACAGTAGGTGGCGGTATGCCGGGTTATTTACCTCGACGAATTTGTGTCTCAACACATTCACTAAATGTATTATCTGCGTGGAAGATAACATGACTCGCGCAGTTTGTAGCAGCAATCAGCGGCGAGTATTGTCTTGACATGCAGCCTGCTCACAACCTTCAAAGATCAAGGACAATTCTGTTTGTGTTGATTTATAAAAATAAAAATAAATCACTTACAAATCAGGTGCAAAACTAAAAAAAAAAAAAAAAGAAGAAGAAGGCACCTCGTGCGGCACATGTTAGCACGGGGCTGTCTCTACACTCTATGGATATCAAAGGAAAATCTTTCCTCAGCTGGTTTTCTTGAAGCATTTTGTTAGCTATGTGGATGTGCTTGCTGACGGAGAGCACTCCTACGTGCAACTTGAAATGTTGTAAAACTCACACGTAAACGGATTGTGCATTTGGGAGTTGATCGTGCGCGGTTGTTGCTAGTGCTAATCTGCCGGCCATTTGCTTCCAAGTGCGTAGTCTATTTGCTTGCACAGTTTATTTCGCGTGCTCAGTGCCCACTTACACAGGCTGTGAGGCGAGCCCCCCTAAATTTTCACTATTTTTTCATAGTTCCCTAAAATGTTCATATGCGTGAGCATTACGCAGCGCTGTAACGCGAGTTAAAAATTTGAAAAAACAAGATGAGTTTTCTATAGCCAACGCATCACACATACAGTCGGCCAGTCAAGGCCCAAATAGTCACCGAAACATCAGCTGGAAGCCCAAGCCCGTGTGAGCAAGGCCACAGTCGTTCACCTCGGCGGCGGCGGAAACCCAACTCTCTCCGTCCAAACACACGACACGGCGGCGGCGGCACCGTCGCCGATGGGCGATGTAGCTTGCCTGCCGCTCCCATGGGTTGGCGAAGCCACGACTCCACCCGTAGCTGCACGGCAACCCTTGACCAGTTGCCCAGCTCTGCGGCTCGCCACGCTGTCATGCACGGCTGGCCGGATAGCGCCGACACGAGTTTCAGACGCCCTTTCTCCTTGGCGCCTCCCGGCCCTCGTTGTTCTGTCGGCGCCTCCCATCTAGGTTCTGCAAAATGTGAGTGCTAACAACCCTGCATTAACATTGAAATGTGTTAACGCTCACCGTGGCATCGAAATCTGAGGGTGTAGATCCAAGATTCTAACTATTGGAGTTGAATAGTTTATGTGAAATGCAACGGTAATGCGCAAGGCTACTTAAAATAGCAATCTGTGACAACAGCGACCGCAAATGGTAAAACTTTTATTAAGGTCAGCTGTCAGGGATCTTTGGTCAACGAGGTTTTTGTAGCAATCGGAGTAAATCTGAGCCTACTGATCCAGGGCTTCCGTTTGAAGTCCACCGTTATGATGCTTGCTAGATTAAGTACTCTGACACAGTGCAATTAGGTACTAGCAGCTACTACCAGTTGTCTGCCACAAGTGTCATATTAGATTAGATCTAATTCAGCCACAGCTCATAGAAGATTGACCACAAGAAAGTCTATAAAAGCATGCACACCATCGAAATAATTCCTTAACTATAGTTTCACACCTCTTTATTTAATTTCCAACATGTTGTAGTGACTGTTAATTGTTAAGGTGGATATTTCTTCATGATTTTGCTTTTCATTTTGGCGTTATTCACACTTTGCAGTAATCGTGCAGTTACATACTGAAAGATTCTAAGTTTGTTAAGACTCTGTATCGGGTAGTCTTTCATAAAACTAAGCTACCTATATCTGTGAGTTGGTCTTTTAATTCCTGTTCTTCTTTTGTGAATAACAGGTTGCTGAGCTTGATCAGATTGGTTGCTATCATCATGTTTTTCGTATGGCGTGTGTCTGGCACCTCCACATGCCGATGGCATGTGGCTCTGGTGGATATCGATGGTTGGGGATCTTTGGTTTGGCGTCACTTGGCTTCTAAACCAAATTGCAAAGCTCAGCCCTGTCAAGCGTGTCCCCGACCTTGCCCTCTTGAAGCAGCAGTTTGATCTACCAGACGGCAACTCCAACCTCCCCGTTATTGACGTGTTCATCAACACCGTCGATCCCATAAATGAGCCTATGATATACACTATGAACTCCATCTTATCCATTCTTGCTGTAGACTATCCAGTTGACAAGCATGCTTGCTACTTCTCAGATGATGGTGGATCAATAATCCATTTTGATGGGTTGCTTGAAACTGCAAAATTTGCTGCATTATGGGTTCCTTTTGCCGAAAACATTCCATTGAGCCAAGAGCCCCCGAGAGCTATTTCTCTGTGAAGGCACGCCCATACACTGGGAATGCACCAGAAGATTTTGCCGATGACCACACACACATTTCTAGGAGTATGATGAATTCAAGGAGCGCTTAGATGCACTTTTTACCAGTAATTCCCAAGCGTGGATATAATCACGCAGATTCCAAAGAAGGTGCAAAGGCAACTTGGATGGCTGATGGGACACAGTGGCCAGGTACATGGATTGAGCCAGCTGAGAACCATAAGAAAGGGCAACATGATGGAATAGTTCAGGTATAAATATCACCAATTTCTAGATTTTTTTCAGAACTTATTTTCCAGATAATTGCTGATTAGAGTCATACATGAGTAACCTGAGAACTTGTGCTTACTTATTTCAAACTCCTGTTCAATAGGTTATGTTGAAACATCCAGGCCATGAACCAGAACTTGGTCTACCGGCAAGCACCAACAATCCTCTAGACTTCAGTGCTGTTGATGCACGCCTCCCGATGCTCGTTTACATCTCCCGCGAGAAGCGTCCAGGCTGTGATCATCAAAAGAAGGCAGGTGCCATGAATGTACAGTTACGAATCTCTGCCCTCCTGACCAATGCACCCTTCATCATCAACTTCGATTGCGACCACTACGTCAACAACTCAAAAGCCTTCCGGTGCTGGCATATGTTTCATGCTCGACCGTCGTGAAGGTGACAACACTGCCTTTGTCCAGTTTCCAGCGCTTGACGATGTTGATCCCACAGACAGGTACTGCAATCACAACCGTGTCTTCTTCGACGCCACCTTGCTCGGTCTCAATGGCATCCAAGGGCCCTCTTTTGTGGGTACCGGTTGTATGTTCCGCCGGTTTGCACTTTATGGTACTGACCCACCTCGCTGGAGATCTGATGACGTCAAGATTGTGGACAGCTCCAAAAAGTTTGGCAGTTCTCTGTCCTTTATGAGCTCAATACCGCCATCTGCAAACCAAGAACACTCCATCATGTCGCCACCGGCACTTGAGGAGTCTGTCATGGCGGATTTAGCTGATGTTATGACCTGTTCATATGAGGACGGGACTGAATGGGGCAAGGAGGTTGGCTGGGTCCACAACATTGCAACGGAGGATGTGTGACTGGCATTTCCGGCTGCACCGGAATGGGTGGCGGTCGATGTACTGCCGCATGGAGCCAGATGCGTTCGCCGGCACCGCACCCATCAACCTCACTGAGCGCCTGTACCAGATCCTTGCGCTGGTCAGGGGGCTCCCTTGAGATGTTCTTCTCTGCCATACTGCCCACTCCCTGGCCGGTGGCCGTCTCCACCCTATGCAAAGAATTGCTTATGCCAACATGACAGCCTACCCAGTTTCATCGATCTTTCTATTGTTCTATCTCCTCTTTCCAGTGATATGGATCTTCCGTGGACAATTCTACATTCAAAAGCCATTTCCCACTTATGTTTTGTACCTCGTCATCGTCATAGTCATGACCGAATTGATCGGTGTGATTGAGATCAAGTGGGCTGGCCTCACGCTGCTGGACTGGATCCGCAACGAGCAGTTCTACATTGTTGGTGCAACGGCTGTGTACCCTACAGCCGTGCTGCACATGGTGCTGAAGCTGTTTGGTTTCAAGGGTGTTTCGTTCAAGCTAACGGCGAAACAGGTAGCCAGCAGCACCAGTGATAAGTTTGCTGAGCTGTACGCCGTGCAGTGGGCTCCGTTGCTGATCCCGACAATGGTGGTGATAGCGGTAAATGTATGTGCCATTGGTGCATCGATTGGCAAGGCAATAGTCGGAGGTTGGTCGCTCATGCAGATGGCAGATGCAGGACTTGGGCTGCTGTTCAACGCGTGGATTCTGGTGCTGATCTATCCGTTTGCGCTGGGCATGATTGGACGGTGGAGCAAGAGACCGTATGTCTTGTTCATAATGTTTATCATTGCTTTTATTGTAATTGCCATGCTGGATATTGCCATCCAGGCCATGCGCTCTGGGTTTGTTAGGTTCCACTTCAAAAGTTCTGGTGGCGCCAGTTTTCCTACAAGCTGGGGCTTGTAAGGCCATGTCGACTCCATTGTTTAGTGCTGTCATTTCCTCCGGTTGTTGGGGTTTTTTCTTTCTCTCTGGGGATTTGGGTGTGAATCATATAGGTTGTACAAGGTTGTGGAAAAACAATGTAAATTGGCCATTTGCCTGGAAGAAAAGGAGATGTGACAAAGCAACACCTGTAGCAGATTCAGTATAATGTTGATGATGCCTGCCTGTGAGTAATACTAAATACTTTACCTGAATTTGGCATGTTCCAGCAAGGCACCAAGATTTCTACTCCATCTTCTAGCTGCAATATCGGCCTGTGCTTGCAGAGAACTTGTAAATTTCTCATGACGACGTTCTGGGCACTCTTCATCACCTCACCTGCAGCTAAACACTGCTTGATTTGAGACAAGAACGAGCATTGTCATGGCTGGTTTTACATTCTGGTCGGCTGATATAATCTGCAGACTCCAGCAGAGACTTGCAGGGTCGTGTAGATAGCTTACGGTGTTTATTTCCATTGAATTAGCTCATGAAGATTTCTGATTATTGGGGAACTGGGTTCTTTGCATGATAAGTTTTAAATATTTCTTACTATTCTTTTTTCTGTTCTAAAATGTCGATGTTGTTGCTCAAAAAGGCATGCTTATTGCCAATCATATTTGAACTGGAGCACAGAGTATAGAGGTGCAAATCTCTTTCAAAAATCAACAGTTTTTGCATTGTGTTGATGATAAATTGATTTTTCAAAGGACAATTAAATAACATGTAGATTGGCCATTTGCCTGGAAGAAAAGGAGATGTGACACCTGTAGCAGATCCGGTATAATGTTGGGAATGCCTGGGAGTAATACTAAATACTTGTAGCTAAATTCTGGCATGTTCCAGCAACGCATCAAATATTCTACTCCATCTTCTAGCTGCAATAGTGCTTGCCCGTGATTTGTCAATTTCTCAGGCCGACCTTTCTGGCTACCCTTTCATCAGCTGACCCGTAGCTAAAGTAAACTCTGCTAAATTTGAGAGCAGAAGCAGCATTCTCGCGGCCGGTTTTACTTTCTTTTCATGGAAAAAAGTTGGAGGGTGTCGTGTTAGAAAAAGTATTACAACAGGAGTCACATGTTGGTCGGCTGATATCATCAGCGAGACTCCACCATGTCATCAAGGAAAAATCGAAAGGTGGGGAAAAAAAACATAAATGGAACTAAATGGCAATCTAAGTAAATTCAGATAAAATTGCGTTCCTTAGCAAATAAAGTCATATGTTGAGATGATTGAGTTGCACCTGTTTCAACCGGCTCCCTCTACTAGGTGTGATACCAGTTCTTCTATGACCCGTTGGTCTCCACCGCCAGAAGGTATGGTCCATATGAATATTGATGCCGCTCTTTTCTCATCTTCTCGTGGGATGGGAGTTGGTGTTGTAATCAGAACCACAGAGGTGATTGCTTGGCTGCTTGCAGCGAGCTAATTGTTGAGATTTCTGCGCCTGAATTGGCAGAAGTGTTGGCGATGCATCGCGCAATCTCCCTTGCCAGCGAGGAGGGTTTCGACAAGCTGATGGTGGTCTTGGACTGCCTCTCTTTGATTGAGCGGCTTCATGCTTTGAGTTGGATCGTAGTCATGTTGGTGTGGTGGTGCACATATTAAATCTCTAAATGCAAATTTCACCTTGAGTTCGTTTGATCATGTTTGAGGTTTGTGTAATCGGTCGGCAGACATTCTAGCTCGTTATGCCGAGCTCTTTGTTTCTTCTATTTTTAGAAATTTTGCTCTAGAGGGCATTTAGAAGACTCTTGGTAATGATTTGTTATAATCAATAAAGTGCCATATTCTCTCAAAAAAGTAAATTCAGATAAAGTTGCCAGTTCCATGAAGTGAGCCCTGTCGGTTGTTCCTTATTGTCAGCTCACGTGATTCTACTACAAGTTATGTGTCCCCATGATACTTTTTTACTAGACCATAATAGCGCGCGTTGCTGCGCCCGACCATATATTGGAAAAAATCTGAGTATGAAGTACAAGCGTATCGATAATTTCATCTTTTGTGACAAAAAACAAAATAAACATTAATTAACTTGTTTGGCTATATAGGTAAGTAAAAATGTCTTGAACTTAATCATGAGGCATGTCAACATATTTTTTACATAACATGTGAATGTTTTAGTCTGGTTGAATTCGATAAGGTGTAGCTGAATGATGGCATAAGTTTTCATCTCATTAGCTGAAGGGCTAACAATAGTACCATAGGTTATATTTTTTAATCAATAATACTCCCTCCATCTATAAAAAGATGTCAGAAATTTGTCTAAATTCTCCCATAAAAAGATGTCCAAAATTTGTCTAAATTCAGATGAATCTCTAGACTAAAGGATGTTTAGATAGATATATCTAAATTAAAACAAACTTGCGACATCTTTTATGGACAGATGTAGTAGCCAAAATCCATTTGCCAAGTGAAAAAAAATATAGCGCATAGGCTAGCTTTTTATAAAGAACATAAGACACACATTCTGAGGAGAAGATCTATGTATATTCAAGAACATATGGAAAAGATCAATGGTACAAATACATAAAAAATCTGAACAATGCAAAACTGATATACAAAATGCAGATTGGATATACCAGATCTTAAGTCTGAAGATTTTTATCACAAAACAACATCATTGTCTAATATACCCTTGGCAAGACAACCACTTCTACCATATTCATCATCCTCGTGGTGTACCTAAATTCAGGTGTACCAATTTACAATGGCTAAGGTAGCAACTGGCAGCCTCATGTTGTTTACTGAAATTTATATGGGAGTTGTATGTATAGCTAGATAGCCTCATGTTTGCTACTACTGAAAGTTTTCTTATATCTGAGAGTGCATGTTAGCTAGCAATGCAAAAGTCAACACAACACTCTTTTCCAAAGCATCCAAAACGAGATGTTGTATTTGTATTGCAGGCTGCAAGTGTGTTCCATCGGCTCACATCTTGTGCTCTATCCCTGGTACAGTCTTCAATTTTACCTCACATTACAATGTTCGCTTTATACAGTCTTCAGTTTAGCAGGACGGAAGAGTTTGATATCTCAATCAGACAATGGACCAATGCCTCATTCTGGATGGTTATGGCTGATAACCAAGAAGATCCTGACAAAGACATTTACAACAAGAACTGAACGTTGACATGTAGCTTTATTTCAAGAAATAACAATATGTTCGGGAAGAAAACATCTGAAGGCACTGTATGACTAAAGAGACATAAATCTCAGAATTGTGCTTCCAACAGATAGTACGAACTTTCTAAATGTGAGCACTAAAAACTCAAACCCAACCGTCATATCATATAACAGCTGGGGGCTGCAGAGTTTTTTCTTAATTTAATTATTATGAAGGCCATGCTCCTTTCTGCAACACTGTACAAATCTCGCGACCCTACAAAATCGGTTATGGGATTGTATCTTTACTAATATTATATTCGAGTTGGTACGTCGTCAAACATGTTTGATGTCAAAGATTGGAGACATCCTGACCATTTGATTGTACTAAACATCCCCCGCTTGATATCTAGCCATCCATGTGATCTTCCCGCATTAAAATCATCTGAGCCCGATCAATTTCCAAAAGCAACGTCAGAACATTAAACCAGTCATGCTAAAAAAAGAAGTAGCAATAATTAGAATCGCCACAATCACAACAATTTGAAAAAAAATGGAAAGAAAATAACCCCTTCCTTTCTTTCCCTCGTGCACGATCACAGGAACTTTGAAAAACATGGAAATCATACCTCGCTCTTTTCCTTCATCCTTAATCAAAGGAATAAAAAAACATGGTCATTAGCCACACTACTTCTCGTGTACGCGCTTGCCATGGAGCGCACACCGACGGGAGATCGGCGCCACGCTGCAGGCCTCCCCACCGCACTCGGCTCCATCGCGCTCTCCCGTTCCGTCGTGCAGGCCGCATGCTACCCGCTCGCTGCCTACCTGGCCGCGCGCCACGACCGCCTCACCGTCATCGCCCTCGGCGCCTTCCTCTGGGCCGCTGGTCGGCGCTCGTTCCCCTGGTCGGTGCTGTCCTTCGCGGCCATTTGGCTGGAGCTCGTCGGGTTCTCCCACGGCCAGACGGCGGCGCTGATCACCCTGTTCAAGGTCACCACCTCGCTAGGCGGCCTCTTCGGCGGCAATATGGGGGACGTGCTCGCCAGGAGGCTCAAGAATTCGGGCCGCATCATCCTCTCGCATCAGCTCCGGCTCGGCGATCGCCCTCTACGCCGTCCTGCTGCTCACGCTCCCGAACAACCCGGCGAGCTTCGCCAAGCACGGCGCCGCGCTGTTTCTTCATGGGGTTCATGGCTCCTGGAACACCTCGGCCACGAACAGGTTGTAAAAACACAACGCGAGCCAGTCTTGTCCACTTCAGTAAATCGGCAGCAGATGGAGGGCGGGGGCAGCATGCGAAACGACGGCGGTATCATGCGAAGAGGTCGGCAACCTGGACGACGCCACTCCTCCTCTGCTTAGAGAAAGCGGCCGACTTGCGGCAGCCAAGCGACAGCGCTGAGGTCGATCGAGCTCTACGACCTGACCGACCCTTGCTCCTTCTCTTGGAGGACGCAGCTGGCGTGCACCGGAGCAGCGGCAACGCAGAGTTCGAGCGCCGCGACCAGGAAAGCACAGGAGCTTGTTGGGAGCGGATCGAATAGCCGACGTGGTTGACTGCTGAGCCTGCCGAGAGCTTCGCGGGCGAACGACAATGACGAGCAAAGGGGATGACGTTGCTGCCGTCGGATGCTCAACGGACGGATTACAACCATCTACGTCCCTCTGCAGTTTTATGCAGTAAGTCGGAGGATCTCGTTCCCCCCGCTGGTGCTCCTCTATAGGATCCCCATGTCCCCCTCTCGTGCGGAGCGGCTAGGGCTCCGTTGCTCCTTAGCCTCCATAGCACCGCCCTCCACCACCTCCCTACCTCCCACCTCCACTCCTCCGGTCGCTGCTTCGCACCGCATCCCGCCGCCTAGCGTCGCAGCAACCGCATGTACGTCTTGGGGCATGGAGGCCCAACACTCTCCCCAGACCGCGAGCGAAATCAGCAGCGGGTGCAAGGAGTCCTTGATCTCTGTCTGGTTTGCAGGTCATCACGGGGGAAGAACGTTCCAATTACTCAGTATTAGCATTGCAATTATTCTGCCCTGTATATATTGTTGGCGTCCTAATCTCTGTCTGGTTTGCAGGTGCAAGAGTCCTTGATCCAAGTACAAGTACATGGTACGAGTGAGCTCATGCCTGCGCTGCATCATGTGGTGCTTCTAAACGAAGCACTTGATCGGAATCAATTGCGACTTGATCATCGAAATTAAGCAAATATTCAAGAAGCCCCTGATGTCTTAGAGCGGGTGAAGAAAAGGCAAGGAGGGCGCTGACCTCTCCGGAAGATGACCTCGTGCGAGGAATCCTAAATGCTGCCACCAGGGTCGTGTTGGGTTGGGTAATGGAAAAAATGTGCTTCTTCTGGCTGGACAATTGGATCAATGGCAGTTTAGTTCAGCAGATTGCGCCGGATGTCTACCATCCTGTCCAGCCAACCGTTAAAGCTAGAAGAACTTTAGCTGAGGCGTTGCATAACAGCAGCTGGCTAAATGACATCAAGAAGCCCCCGACAGTTGGAAATTTTCTACAGATCATTACATTATGGGAAGATGTCAATAAGATACATCTAAATGAAGGGTGTGAGGATTCATGGACATGGCTTTGGGAGAGCACGGGAGGGTACACTCTGCTAAATTGGTCTATAAAGCACACTTTGCTGGAGCAGTGAAATGTGATACATCCACTGCTTTATGGGTGTCTTGGGCGCCACTTAGATGCAAATTGGCGTGCTGGAATATACATACCATATACTGCCTTTATACCTATTCAAACATATACTTCTATGTTTTAACACGTACTGTCATATTTTTTTGTATCTTTTTGTATATACTTCATTAGTATATTATACATTCATATGTTTTATCTTGCTAAACCGATAAGTTTATGTCGGTTTAGCCAACTCAACTCTCATACTCCCAAAATATTATTGCAGAAAGACATCAAGTTTTTCATCACATGTTTTTACCTGTAGGCTTTCAGTTTGACATTACTCTTGGAAAATTAACCAAAATACTCATGGTGGTCGCTCCAGGGGTGTATAACAAAGCTCAAGGTTGGTTGCCGACAACCCTGCGCCTCCAGGCGTGATGTTTAAACCTTTTTTCAGGCCATGTTGTTGACTTTCACCATGAGCGCCTCTCTAGAAGGGATTCTATGGCTGTGTCCTGTGGGAGCTGGGGTGTGTGGGTTTTAGGCATTCTTCCTGAGCATAGTTAACTTGAATAGGAGTGGATCTTGAATTTGTGTCATTCTGGAAGTAAGCTCAATAGGTGTTGATTAGGTTATTAATTGGGTTTCATGATAGACAACTGCAGGCCAAGATACTGTGTTGCAACAATTGGTGGGATGTTGAGCATTTTTGTTCTTCTTTCTTTTGTGCTAATTTAGGTCCTGGAAGGACACAACTACCAAAATATTTTTGGAATTATTTTATACTTTGTCCTTCTATTGTTTGTCAATCTTGCTCCTCAACGATCTATTATGTTGTGTTGTAATCCTTCCATTTCGAAATAAATTGATGCTTTAGTTCAATTGTAGGGTTTTCATGTTTCTTGTTTAACTGTGTTAAAGTGAGGGAGGGCAAGATATATTATTTCTGGAGTTTGATTAGAAATAGCATTCGCCTAAATATTTGTGTTTGTTTGTGTGTGTTTCGTTATTCAAAAACTGATGCTCAAATTTGTTGAAAAGTGTTCACTTGCATATATCTTAATTTTGAACATTCCTTGCCATCATAAGAGGAGTGCACAACATCTTCTATGTGATATGCTAAGACACTTTATCAGTAATAAAAATCTAGCTGAACATTTCTGATGGAGAAAATGCATGGTGTGAACAAGCATATCTTATTCCACATCTTTTCTTTTGCATCAACAATGGATAAAAGTATAATAGTGTCTGGGAATGGTAGCCTCATCGGGATGTAGTCAATTGTAGGGTAGCTAAAACACTTGCCAGATGATGGCCCTACACCGTTGCTTCTTAGTTGTACCGCCAAATGCGGGTAAAATTGTTACACTTGTTACGTCATTATTCATTATCCATGCGTGTGTTCGGCTGGTGGGAAGGATTGTCTTAACATTTTAAGTGGGTTCTCACTTGCTACGGTGCACGGTGATTGTGTGAGTAGCATAAGTCGACAATAATTTTTATAAAATTCTATTATGATTTTGCTTATATTTTTTTATCATCTTTATATTCCGTAGCAACGCACGGGCATTCAACTAGTAATATATTGGTTTTTCGGTTTGGAATTAGAGAACACGTGCATCATTTTTTAATCAAACAAGATCACCAAAAACATAAGAACGACCTTTAGAACAAGAACGAATATTAAACATTCATAAATAGTATATAGCTTTACTGCAAAAGAATACAAATGCATTAATATTCTCAACAGAATGCACCAGGATACAGGTACATGTACAACTCGAAAAAAGCTGGAGGCGGTATGAGGTATGGGCATGGTTAAAACTTAAAACCAACGTCTCGGAATTGTGCTTAAAACAGATAGTAGAGATAAATTTTCTAACGTAATCAGTCAGTAACAATTGGAGGCTGCATAATTTTCTTAACTAAAAAGGACTATGAGCATGGCTAAAACTTGCACCTCAAAATCATTCTAAACTACTCCCTCTGATCCATACTAAGAGTAGGAAATTTTGTACTAATTTAGTACAGTATACAAAGTTTGTACTAAGTCACCGACACTTTTTTTGGATTGGGGGAAGTATCATTTTCAATTTGGGGCTGTAAAGTTTTCGTAATTAAAATGGCATGTTCCTTTATGCAGCGTTTCTATTTTGTATCGTTGTGAAGTAACCTTGGCTCAATACAGATCTCACAATGATCTGCAACCATACACAATTGCCAGCCTCCTAGTTTAATTATGGCATTCTATCATGCTGATATTTTGGTTTGGAGCTACGTAATATGTGCATGTCGTAATGGATTTCTTTTGGATCACAAACTACAGGCAAAACATGACACATTATGTAAATGAGACAGGTGAAAACCAGGGGATGGATTAATCCTTACCTGACAAGCTTTAGTCTTAGCTCTGGTTTCAGATGTGCTAGGTATATCATGGTTTGGCTTGTTAAATATTTTTTCTCGTCGATCACATGAACCCCAACCACCTGAGAACCTGCCGCCTCTTTAAACACAAGACACAGGGGAAAAAAAACGAGTTAAGAGGACCATTGCTGGTGATTCGAACAGAATAAGTTTCAAATGCACACAAAATGACATACTGCATAGACGCTCGGACAAGAAATTCAGCAGAGTTGGTATCACAGCTGACATAAAATTCAATAGAGTGGTCCTTGATTTCGAATGAGATATTGTAGACGCATGATATTTTTCTACAACCTGACATGGGTTAGAGAAGTTAGGCCATTAAGATTCACTGTATAATTTGAACATTAGAAGTGCAGAACTCAGAGTCAGGCAGGGTTAGTGGCAAAATCACATACCTTATTTTGTTATGTATGGATTCAGACATATCAAGGTGTAGTCGTTTTTCTCTAAAATCTGAAATGATAATTGTAAACCTTACATTCTGAGCCTCACACAAATACACATCCGTTGATTAATGTTCAGAGGAAGGAGAAGGTAACCTTCGTCTTGTGTGTATCTCCTTCCCTGCACTTGTTGTTCCCGAGCCACGAGCCCGTGATAAATCCACCAGAAAACTCCCTTCCGAGTGCAAGATGGAAGTGACGGGAGAGGTTGAAGACCAGAGGACCGTGGCGACACCGGCAAGACATATCTCCTTCCCATCCCCTTTCTCCCACGATGGATGGTGGATGGGAGGACAGCAAACCCTAGTGTCAGAGGATGTTCCTGTCGCCGCCGCCACAATCATTTTTTTTTTTGATACTAATATCTGGAATATATTAAGTAAGGAAAACAAGATAATACAAGAACTGTCCAGATAGAAGACAGCTGTCCCCAAACTTCAGAAAGAACCCTAGCCAAACTAAAATTACAAATGAGCCCTTGGGATCTTCTGGAACATCCAAGATCGGCCACCGCCCAAACCAACACCTCAACCTCGCCGGAGAGCAAGAAGAGGCGTGCCGCCGGCCGCAGCTGTGTTGCCGGAGAGATACCGTAGAGGAAAGAACCTCGTTGAAGTCGCCGCAGATTCCACCCCGGCGCGGACGCCGGGATCTAAGGGAGATTGACCGCAAATCGGCGGGGGACACACCCCGCATCTCGCCGACAGCGCTCGGTGCCCGACTTACCTGGCTGGAGCCAGCAGCGAGGCTCGGCAAAAGCTTGTGCCGAAGAAGAGGAAGCAGCTGAAGATGCGCCTCGACAGCGACGAGGCGCCTGGACTCTCAGTACACGGACGCCGAGGATCCGGAAGACCGGAACCATCGCCCCCGTCCTCCACAAACTTGCGCGCCGACGGAGCAACCGAGCCGCGGGCACGAGGAAGCAGCCGGGAGGACCAAAACCTCGCGAGATGGTGAAGCCCACCTCGCCTGGACCACACCCGCGAGACCACCGCCGAAAGCTCGCCAGCAGAGCCCCGAAGAGCGCCGCCGAGGTGAGGATCGAGCACCGGCACCTTTACTCCAGAGCTTCGCCGCCGCCACAATCATCACACCTGTGCGATGAGGTGAGGTAGTGTTCGCCCTAAATCAGCGAAACCAACAGCCAGTTGAGGAAGAAAATAAAAGCAGGCCTCAAGTAACCTATCGGCCCATTTCTAAGCCCGATTCACCACGGAATGGCGAACTCAACCTGCGGAGTAGAAGCCCAGTAACGTCTGCCGGCCTGCTTGACGCATGGCTGGAACGACGTTTCGGTGATTTTGGACAATCTGGACCGTTCCTCAACGGAATCAGACGGTTAGAAACGCCAAACCGGTCTAGGGAGTGCGGTGGTTGGGCAAGAAATCGTGAGCGTTAAGGTAGATAGATCGGACGGCTTGCGACGCAAAATTACTGTGGTGGCTCCTAGCTAGTTCCATTTTACTGTTTACTAATAATACTAAAATACATGACACACTCTTACAAGAACCACACATAGTGCATTCTGCCTATAACACTGTAATAATGGAAAATCAGCATAATAATCCAACAAAATAATAACCACCTGTTAGCTCGCATTGGGGGCTCCTATACACCAACCTGCCACATTGGCAGAGGTGTGTTGGGCCGGCTGAAAGTGCATGGAGCCCCTTGATGGGTTCGCAGCATGGAAAACAAAAAATTCTAGCGTGAACAAGAACAAAACCAAGATCCAATCAAGGAAGAGCCAAGATCTAATCTATGAAGATCGGAGCAACGAGAGAGATGAGAGACTAACCCTCGAAGATCCAAAGACTTAACGAGACATATCTCGTGGTTGATGTAGTCGATCGTCCCGGTGCTGCAATCCGGTAGCACTTCCGTACTCGGTTGTGCGTACGGTGTCGATGAAGTCCTTCCTCTCCCTGTTCCAGCGGGCAGCGGGGGTGTGGTAGATCCCCTCGGAATCCCAGCAGCATGACAGTGTGGTGGTGGTGGTGGAGGAGAATCTCTGCGCAGGCTTCGCCTAAGCCGGAGGAGAGAGAAAGAGGAGGGAGGAGAGGTGGCGGCTAGGGTTTCAAGTGGGGTGCCTTGGCCGGCCACCCCTCCCCTCTTTATATAGTGGGGAGGGTCGGCTAGGGTGCCCCCCCCCCCAAGCTCAAACCCATCTAGGGCCGGTGCAAGGGGGAGGGGGGAAGTTTCCTTCCCCCAAAGCCTTCCAATTTAGGGTTTCCCCTAAACCCTAAGGTGTATGGCCGGCTTGGGCCTTGAGGGCTTGGTGCGCCTAGCCCATTAGGGCAAGGCAGCACCCCCTTGGCACAAGTGGCCCCTCACGGGGTCGTGGGCCCACTAGGGGACCCTCCGGAACCTTCTAGAACCTTCTCGGTCTTCCACCGAAAAATCCTGAACTTTTTTCGAACCCCAGAAATTAATTCCCCTTATATGAATCTTATTCTCCGGACCATTCCGGACCTCCTCGTGATGTCCTGGATCCCATCTGAGACTCCGAAAAACATTCGGTCTCCGTCTCATATTCCGAATCTACTTATACTACATCGAACCTTAAGTGTGTCACCCTACGGTTCATGAACTATGTGGACATGATCAAGTCTCCTCTCCGATCAATACCAATAGCGGGACCTGCAGATCCATAATGGCTCCCACACATTCAGCGATAACTTAATGATCGATTGAACAATTAACATACGATACCGATTCCCTTTGTCGCGCGATATTTTACTTGTCCGAGATTTGATCATCGATATCTCCATACTTAGTTCAACCTCGTTACCGACAAGTACTCTTTACTCGTACCGTGGTATGTCATCTCTTGTGACCTTGTCACATGCTTGCAAGCTAATTAGACGACATTCCACCGAGTATATCTATCCGTCATCGGGATGGACAAATCCCACTCTTGATCCATATGCCTCAACTCATACTTTCCGAATACTCAATCCCGTCTATATAACCACCCATTTACGCAGTGGCGTTTGATGTAATCAAAGTACCCTTCCGGTGTAAGTGATTTACATGATCTCATGGTCGAAGGACTAGGTTACTATGTATCGAAAGCTTATAGCAAGATGAACTTAATGACTTGATCTTATGCTACACTTATTTGGGTGTGTGTCCATTATATCATTCACCCAATGACATAACCTTGTTATTAACAACATCCAATGTTCATGATCAGGAAACTATGATCATCTATTAATCAACAAGCTAGTTTTACAAGAGGCTTACTAGGGACTCTTTTCTATTTACATAACACACAAGTATTAATGTTTCCGGTTAATACAATTATAGCATGGGATGCAAATATTTATCATAAACACAAAGATATAATAATAATCACTTTATTATTGCCTCTTGGGCATATCTCCAACACCCCTATCTGTGGTTTTGGTAATATATGATAATCTATATAGACTAATGTTTGCATTGAGTTATATTTGTAGGAGTTGTCCATAGGCAATCCTTGAACCATATTTTGGCTTCAAGGTTGCAATAAGAAGAAATTGATGAACAATATCAAGTGTCAAGTATATGTTGAAGATGAAGTGAGTCCTCAAGTTTAAGTTCAAGACATCAACATGATGAAGAATGAAGAAATATAGTGCAAGGTCAAGACGAGCCAACTCGAAGAGATCATATGCTTGAAGCTTTTTGATGGCGTGTAACTCACACGTTCGTTGGGAACCCCAAGAGGAAGGTATGATGCGCACAGCAGCAAGTTTTCCCTCAGAAAGAAACCAAGGTTTATCGAACCAGGAGGAGCCAAGAAGCACGTTGAAGGTTGATGGCGGCGGGATGTAGTGCGGCGCAACACCAGGGATTCCGCGCCAACGTGGAACCCTGCACAACACAACCAAAGTACTTTGCCCCAACGAAACAAGTGAGGTTGTCAATCTCACCGGCTTGCTGTAACAAAGGATTAGATGTATAGTGTGGATGATGATTGTTTGCGAGAAAACAGTAGAACAAGTATTGCAGTAGATTGTATTCGATGTAAAGAATGGACCGGGGTCCACGGTTCACTAGAGGTGTCTCTCCCATAAGATAAATAGCATGTTGGGTGAACAAATTACAGTCGGGCAATTGACAAATAGAGAGGGCATGACCATGCACATACATGATATGATGAGTATTGTGAGATTTAATTGGGCATTACGACAAAGTACATAGACCGCTATCCAAGCATGCATCTATGCCTAAAAGTCCACCTTCAGAGTTATCATCCGAACCCCTTCCAGATATTAAGTTGTAAACAACGAGACAATTGCATTAAGTATGGTGCATAATGTAATCAATAACTACATCCTTAGACATAGCATCAATGTTTTATCCCTAGTGGCAACAGACACATCCACAACCTTAGAACTTTCTCGTCATCGTCCTGCATTTAATGGAGGCATGAACCCACTATCGAGCATAAATACTCCCTCTTGGAGATAAGAGCAAAAACTTGGCCTGAGCCTCTACTAATAACGGAGAGCATGCAAGATCATAAACAACACATAGGTAATAGATTGATAATCAACATAATATAGTATTCTCTATCCATCGGATCCCGACAAACACAACATATAGCATTACAGATATATGATCTTGATCATGTTAGGCAGCTCACAAGATCCGACAATGAAGCACAATGAGGAGAAGACAACCATCTAGCTACCTGCTATGGACCCATAGTCCAGGGTGAACTACTCACTCATCACTCCGGAGGCGACCATGGCGGTGAAGAGTCCTCCGGGAGATGATTCCCCTCTCCGCGCAGGGTGCCGGAGAAGCGATCTCCGAATCCCCCGAGATGGGATTGGCGGCGGCGTCGTCTCGCAAGGTTTTCCGTATCGTGGCTCTCGTGCATCGGGGGTTTCGCGACGAAGGCTTTAAGTAGGCGGAAGGGCAACGCGGGGGCCACACGAGGGCCCCACACGCTAGGGCCGAGCAGCCGGCCTCTGGGGCCGCGCCGCCCGCCGTGGCGGCGCCTCGTGGCCCCACTTCCTTTCCCCCTCGGTCTTACGGAAGCTTCGTGCAAAAATAGGACTGCGGGCGTTGATTTCGTCTAATTCCGAGAATATTTCCTTACTAGGATTTCCGAAACCAAAACGACAGTAAAACAAAGAATCGGCTCTTTGGCATCTCGTTAATAGGTTAGTGCCGGAAAATGCATAAATACGACATATAATGTGTATAAAACATGTAGATATCATCAATAATGTGGCATGGAACATAAGAAATTATCGATACGTCGGAGACGTATCACTTTTCATCCATATGGTGATCATGGTGTTATCACCAGAATTTGACCGGATCAGAGGTGGGCCGCGATTAAGATGGGCTTGAAGGATATACTTGGAAGAAATACATGAATCGGCCTTGTATACAAAGTTTGGGCTAGTTTGCCCGTGTATCCGTAAATTAGTAGGATACGTGCTCGGTTAGATAGAATTTGGCTCGTGCACGGTTGGGATTATTCCCACGTTAGAAAGTCTACGGACTATAAATATGTATCTAGGGTTTATGAAATAAACAACAATCACGTTCATCACAAACCAATCTCGGCGCATCGCCAACTCCCTTGTTTCGAGGGTTTCTTCCGGGTAAGCATCATGCTGCCTAGATCGCATCTTGCGATCTAGGCGATAACGCTTATTCGTTGTTCATGCGTTGCTCGTGCTTGAAGCCTTGTTGATGGCGAGCAACGTAGTTATCATAGATGTGTTAGGGTTAGCATTGTTCCGTCGTGTTACATGCTTTCGTCCATGCAACCCTTAGACGTCTAGCCGCCCTTACGCCTATCTTAGGTGTAAGAGGCGGCACCCCGCTTGATCGTTATTTAGTAGATCCGATCCGTTATGATTGCTCCTTGTTCTTCAAGGATTAGTTTAATATCTGCATAGTTAGGCCTTACAAACGGGTTGAAGGATCCGGTGGCACGTAGGGTGTAGTTTGCTAGCCCTAGACATGATGTTCCGGGATCAACTTCATGTTGGTTTTTAGGCCTTGTCTAGGGTCGGTTTATGATCACCGTGCGTGGCCGCCAGGCTCAATCACGCGTAGGATGTTCCGATTATGTGGTGAAAACCCTAAATCGTAGTAGGTCGTTTTAGCTTTATATCGATCAAGCAGGACCACCATGTGACCGTATACCTCATACGGATAATGGGTGGATCGGCTCCTTGAGCCGATTCACAGGACAACCTGAGAGCCGATCGAGGCTCGTATTTAATGTTTACGTGTATGCCATGCAGGAAACTAAGCGAAGCAGATCCATCACCTTCCTGATCAGGTATAGGTCAGGTGGCACGCCCTTGCACCGAAGCATCGGACGTGCGTGCCGAGTCTTTGCGGGCCATCGCTCGAGGGACCGGGGCCAGCCGCAGTCTTGGAAGCCTCCCGGCTCTCACCGTGCTGCCCGTCGCTCGCTCGCCGGTGGGTTTCTCGACCGCAACACATTCCAGGCACGCCCGGTGGGACAATCTTCGACATCAACCGCATCACCATCTACATCCGAGATGGCGGAAGGTACTCCGGTCACGTACGAAGATCCGGCCGAGGAGCTCAAGAAGAAGTATGACGAGGTCAAAGCTATCCTCGAAGCCGACCTCATCGGCTCTTTCCGCAGAACCCGCTCACACGGCATCGGGTGGAAGGGGTTCTCGCCCGAAGGTGCGCTCGATGGAGTGGACCTGTCTACCCCTTCAGAAGAACGCACCGTGGTCTCGCGTCGGGAGATTAATTTCATGGTAGCTCATTCGCCGCACCGCCATTCCGAGAGCCTGGTGAACACTTTGGAGCGTGTCTCCTTCGGGTGATCCAGAAATCATGAGCCATCGGTATTCTCCATCGGGACCAGCTGCGGGGACTCACCAAGGAGAGATACCACTCCGGTCCCGACCACCGCTGCCGTTCGCGTTGGCAGCACCGGAGGTGCCGAGTTCACCAGGCATACGTCGTCTACAAGATCGGTGGTGACCCTAGTGATTACCGGTTCTTGTATGAGGCGCCTAAGGAGATCCCTCACGGATACACGTGCACATACGTGCCGGATCGCGGCCAGCTGGGTTCTCTCAAACCGGACCGCAACAAGCGGGGACTTCTAGAACGAGCGAGGAGGAACTTCGGAACGGATCTTGAGAAGCGGACGTGGTCGGCTAAGTATGCCACTCCGACGAACCTCCGGAGCACAACTCCTGCAGTTGGCTCGGAGCTTGAGAAGCAAGCGTGGCTGGCTAAGTATACCACTCCGGCGAATCTTCGGAGTTCGACTCCCGCGGCCATCACCGCGGATCAGATCGGTACAATCTTAAGAGACCGGTTCGGCATGGTGCCGAAAAGGAGGGCAATCGGCTATTCCAAGCCGTACCCCAACGAGTACGATTTGATCCCACTACCACCCAAATATCGGCTCCCGAATTCTCCAAGTTTAGTGGGTCGGATGGCTCCGACTCAATCGAGCATGTGAGCCGATATTTGGCGCAGCTGGGCACGATCTCAGCATCAGATGAACTACGTGTGAGGTTCTTCGCACTATCCCTCACAGGATCGGCTTTTGGGTGGTACACATCGCTGCCACCAGACTCAATCCGGACTTGGAAGTAGTTGGAAGAACAGTTCCACCTACAGTATCACTCAGAGTCTTCCGAGTCTGGCATTGCCGATCTAGCACAAGTGCGACGAGCGCGGAGAAACGGTGTCGGAATACATCCAGGCGCTTCAGGACTTGTTAGGAACCGATGCTATTCGGCTCGTGTGACTGAAAAAGAAGCAGTCGAGTTGGCGGTGGTGGGTCTTGCATCACCGATCAAGGATGTGGCCTCCCAAGCAGAGTACCCTTCACTGGCGCATATGGTGCAGAAGCTGTCGTTATATGAACAGCGCCACCCAGAGGTATACCAGGATAAATTCAAGCGTGCGGTGGTCCTGGTTGAGGCAGATGAAGATGAAGGCTCCGCGGGAGATCAAGAGGTAGCGATGGCTGAATGGACTCGGGGGCAAGCCCCGTGTCCTGCAAGTGGGTTAAGCCACAAGGTCCTCCAAGAGGGTTTGAATTCGACGTGACTAAAGCTGAGCAAATTTTCGACCTCTTACCTAAGGAGAAGCAGCTAAAGTTACCCGAAGGCCACAAAATCCCCACGGCACAGGGGCTGAACGGAAAGCCATACTGCAAGTGGCATAACACGTTCACCCATACCACCAACGACCGCGAGGTGTGGCGTCGGCGCATCCAAATGGCGATAGAACAAGGGCGGCTAATTTTTAGCCAGCACGCCATGAAAGTCGACACGCACCCCTTCCCCGCCGTTAACATGGTGGAGTGCACTTACCCTGGGAGGTGCCAGCCAGGTTCCTCGTTCAGCATCAACATGGTAGGACCCGGGCACCACTCGGTAAGGACGAGAGACGAGGGCAACTGCTCTCATAACAAGGACAAAGAGGAAGCCGCTCCACGCGATCGGCTCCGGCACGATGGCAAGCGCTACGTCACAGAGGGAGAAGTGAAGAATGTGCGATATCAGCGACCTCTCTCTGATCACCTCCTCAACAAATACGTAAGTCAATACGACCAACGCCGGCGATATGACGACGACGACGAAAGAGATCGCCAGGAGAGACCGCCGGCATGATCGCGATGAGGAGAGATATGAGCGCCATGCCAAGGAGAAGTCAAGGGAACAAGACGACGTGGATAGGCACTGCGACTGTCCTTTCTTCAGACACTGCTGGGATTCAGGAATGAGCCGATTGCCTACAATCGGCAACCGCCCAGAATGTAAAGAGAAGAAGAAGGGTGCGGAGACGTGTCGCATTCAAACGTCTAGGGCCGCTCCCATCTCGGAACAAGTACGCCGAGTCCTCTCGGGTGGAAGATCTCGAGGAATTAGAAGACGATGATGAAGAAGAAGAAGATAAGTACCACCGGCCAAGGTGGTGCCCTGATGGACTCAGCCGTTCCCAAAAGCGTAGGGTTCAGCGGCTACGTGGTTTGGAGGAAGCCGAAAGGTTATACACGCACACGTTAAGGAAGGCGCGGCCGATCCGGCCGCGAAAATTCAGCGAACTCTGGACGAAGAAGGTCGACCACAAAAGAAAGAGTGGCGTCCCAAACAAAGGAAAGCCGATGATGAAACATCGGCTGGCACAAACATGGTGTTCATCCTTCCAGCGGAGTTTTGTGCTCTAGGATTGGGCGAAGCACCTGTGGCACAACTTGACTGCGGCCCACGGCCAACTTCTTTGAGAAGCCACGAGAAAGAAGCTACAGACACCTGAAGGCCCTGTACCTACGAGGTTATATCAATGGGCAGCCTCGTCAACAAGATGCTCGGTGGACACCGGAGCGGCAATCCAACATTATGCCATACTCCATGCTACGTCGGTTGGGACGCTCTAGCTCGGATCTGATCAAGACCAACGTTACACTGAGCGATTTCAACGGCCAAGCATCTGAAGCGCAAGGTGTTCGAACGTGGATCCGACCGTGGGAAGAAAGACCATCCCTACGATGTTCTTTATTGTCGACGGCAAGAGCACCTATGCTGTGCCTCGCTAGGGAGAGATTGGATCCACGCCAATTGTTGCATTCCATCCACGATGCACCAATGTTTAATACAGTGGGATGGAGATGAAGTAGAGGTCATCCACGCGGATGACTCAGCCGAGATTTCAACGGGCCGGCATGAACGTTTGGGAGACGGCGGGCCAAGAGCCACTCTCGAGCATCACTTTGGACGACCGCGAGCGCATCGACGTGACGAGAAACGGGGTGAGGCTGGTCTTATCCACCGGCCCGACCGTGTAACAAGAGCAAAATCTATGAACAAACGTGGCGAGGCCGGATCCTTGTGATCGGCCCCAAAGATCTATGGACAAACGTCGCAAAACCTTCATTGAGCGAGTCAATCAACATGGAGGCCGATTCCAGCAATCGGCCAAAATTATCCTCACTATACGTTCTGCCCGTGTTCAACGTCGATCTAACGGGCGGCGGAAAGCGGGGATACAGGTTTACGTTGGCTGACGAGCTGGAAGAAGTCAACATCAGTCATGGCGATGCCGATGTTCAAGTACGATGCCTTGGCTAACTACGGAGCCGATATCTGCGGTTGCACGACCAGATTTGGCTCAGGGGGGCACCTAATCAGATGAACATGTGCGACACATGTGCAGTAAAATATTGGGGGCCGATAGAAAAATCGGCCAGTAAAAAAAAATGCGAAATCACAGCCGATGCACAGACATCGACTTGAGAAAAGATGCGAAGACAACAGTATGCAAGTCACAGCCGATGCACGGCATCGACTTCAGAGTATAAAAAGCCGATGCACAGCCATCGACTTTAGAATTACAAGCACAAACTGCCATATGCGCAGGCCCTACTGAAGGAAAGTTTCTAAGGCGTGGAGTACACCAGCACGGACGTGATCCACCTCTGCGATCTCGGACTTGTCGTCATTATCCTTGCCAACCGGCTGTAGCTTCAAGCTGCAGCGTCACTGGGACGTGAGGCTGGATTTCTTCAAGAATGTTCTTCACCTCCTCAGGGTTTTCGACTAATATCTCAATGGGTGAAGAAAGCAGAGCTTTGAGGCATTGGAGTTGGTCAGCGACGACGCCGGGGCTCGGTTCATCACATGCTGTGGAGTGGTCCGGCTCGATAGATTCAGGGTCGAACGACAGTAAGCCTGAGAAATCACAGCCCTGACAAACAACAAAAAGCAGCATAAGTCTGCAGATCAGGGTAAGGGCAAGCCCAACGAAGGGAGTATACCTCTCCGATGACCATGGGAATAGCCGACGACGAAGCAATCGGCTGTGGCGTCTCTACCTGGGGTTTGGCTAAGGTGGCAACTTGGTCGATGTCACCTTCAGAGGTTGTTACCTCCAGAGTTTTGGAGAGCATCAGAACTTCCTCGACATCCCCACTGGAAGTTTCATCAGGCTGCAAAAAGATTGTGAGCCGATCTGGGCAGCAAAGCACAAGAACTAAGCTAGGAGGAGTTGGAGAGCCGTTACATTTAAAGCTTCTTGGTTCGAGGAAGGGGTTTGCTGATCCTTCTGAGCCCTCTTGGTGCATTGACTCTTGGTGCGTAAGCCTCCTTGCCCTGTTTTCATGGGAGCTTGAAGGGCAGCAGGTTCAGGGGCTGACCTTTTCTGGGGAGCCGATGGGGGCACATCTGGCTATTTTTTGCGTGGTGGTGTTCTCAGATGTGCTCGAGCTTGAGCCTCGTCGGCTGGACTGCGTCTCCTCGCTGGTATCGTCTTCAGTAGAGGTCCACAAGAGTAGGATTAAGGGACACTGACAAGTTATAAAAGTTTTCCTGACAGCTACTTTTCTCACTGCTGTTCTCGCCCTGACTGAGGCTCGGGGGGCAGCTGACCCTGAAGAGTCTTTACTCTTGGGAGCCGATTTATTGGAATCGGTTGGCTCTGCATCACAACCTTTTTAGAAAAAAGTGGTGGGTTCTTGCAGAAGGGGATCACTGGAGCTGCTGGGAGGAATTTGAAGTGGGATCCATCATCATTGACAGGCTCTGGGCTATCTTGTTGCTGAAGAAACAGAGCAGGGTTATAAAACATCACTGGAAACTATCGCGTTGCAAGCAAGTGGCACCTGTTCTGCAGAAGTATCAGCTTCAGCGCCAAGTTTGTTTCAGCAACGGTCCTAGGGCTCTCCTGAAGGCACGGATTTTCCACATTGTCCGCCAGATCTCAAAGTCATCAGTCGAAGGGATGAAGGATAGATTGTGAAGGACCAATGCGTTACCATCGGCTCATTGAGCATTGACCAAGTCGACAATCGGCAAAGTCAGTATGAGGGGAAATCGGCTAAATTATCATAAAGGAAATCGGCAAAATCAAATCGAAGGGAATTTTTCATTGATAATCGGATTCCTTACATAAAAATCTGATTGCTCTCAAAGGAAGTACCAGGGGATACATTGCCCCATCTACTACTACTGATCCTATGCTAAGGGCCCTATCTAGGGGCCGTCGCTGCCCTCGTCGTCGCCGTCGTCGCCGCTGTCGGCGCTACTCCCGACTGGATCGTCGTCGCTGCTGCCGCGGCCGCCGACAGGGCCCTCGTTGTCCTCGTCCTCCTCGTCGCCGCCGTCGTCACTGTCGAAGTCGCTGAGGTTCCCCGGCCAGGGGCAGAAACGCTTGGCCGGCGGCTCATCGGAGGAGGTGTCGTCATCCTCCTCCTCCTCCTCCTCGAAGGAGGTGAAGTCGTCCCAGGAGAAGCGATCGTCATCGCTCTCCTCCTCCGTTTCCCCGTCGGCAAGGAAGCGGAGGTCACTTTCCCCGTCGGTCGAGGACTTGTCGTCCTCAGACCAGACGGAGAAGTCGTGGCTCGGACTCGTCCCCGTCTTCTATGGCGCGGCGAATGTTGGCCTCGTGGGCCTCCTCCGGGTCCCACTCCGGCGTCGGCTCGCGGGAGGGGGAGGACTGGGAGGAAAGACCCGATGAAGCGGAGGAGGAAGAAGACATGGTGGCAGAGGAGGGCTTTTGGAGTGGTAATGCGAAGGGGATGAAGAGGTGAAACTGCAGGATGCGGTTAAAATAGTGGCGATATAGTGGAGATGATTCAATGCTGCAGCGGTTCCCGAGGATGTGGTGCCAAAACCGTCAAATCATACGGAGAAATTGAGAAGGCAAGGTATCATGATGAAGAGATACCGTGGCAGTTCTGTTCTGCCCCGATTTGACACGACGAAGAAAGGGAAAAACAGAGTGATTTTGGAATTGTCACTTCCAAAACCAGGGGGGCATGTGTTATCACCAGAATTTGACCGGATCAGAGGTGGGCCGCGATTAAGATGGGCTTGAAGGATATACTTGGAAGAAATACATGAATCGGCCTTGTATACAAAGTTTGGGCTAGTTTGCCCGTGTATCCGTAAATTAGTAGGATACGTGCTCGGTTAGATAGAATTTGGCTCGTGCACGGTTGGGATTATTCCCACGTTAGAAAGTCTACGGACTATAAATATGTATCTAGGGTTTATGAAATAAACAACAATCACGTTCACCACAAACCAATCTAGGCGCATCGCCAACTCCCTTGTTTCGAGGGTTTCTTCCGGGTAAGCATCATGCTGCCTAGATCGCATCTTGCGATCTAGGCAGTAACGTTTATTCGTTGTTCATGCGTTGCTCGTACTGAAGCCTTGTTGATGGCGAGCAACGTAGTTATCATAGATGTGTTAGGGTTAGCATTGTTCCGTCGTGTTACATGCTTTCGTCCATGCAACCCTTAGACGTCTAGCCGCCCTTACGCCTATCTTAGGTGTAAGGGCGGCACCCGCTTGATCGTTATTTAGTAGATCCGATCCGTTATGATTGCTCCTTGTTCTTGAAGGATTAGTTTAATATCTGCATAGTTAGGCCTTACAAACGGGTTGAAGGATCCGATGGCACGTAGGGTGTAGTTTGCTAGCCCTAGACATGATGTTCCGGGGATCAACTTCATGTTGGTTTTTAGGCCTTGTCTAGGGTCGGTTTATGATCACCGTGCGTGGCCGCCGAAGCTCAATCACGCGTAGGATGTTCCGATTATGTGGTGAAAACCCTAAATCGTAGTAGGTCGTTTTAGCTTTATATCGATCAAGCGGGACCACCATGTGACCGTATACCTCATACGGATAATGGGTGGATCGGCTCCTTGAGCCGATTCACGGGACAACCTCGAGAGCCGATCGAGGCTCGTATTTAATGTTTACGTGTATGCCATGCAGGAAACTAAGCGAGCGGCATCCATCGCCTTCCACGATCGGTATAGGTCGGGTGGCACGCCCTTGCACCGAAGCATCGGACGTGCGTGCCGAGTCTTTGCGGGCCGTCACTCGAGGGACCAGGGCCAGCCGCAGTCTTGGAAGCCTCCCGGCTCTACTGTGTTGCCCGTCGCTGCTCGCCGGTGGGTTTCTGACCGCAACACATGGATATGTGAAGATGCGTCGAAGAAGAAGCTCTCCCATATTGGATTATGGAGGAGCAATCTGCAAGACATCATCAAGCAAGCACAATCAAGGAATGCGTTACATCTTGTTGCAGTTAAGATCTTCATCATCGAGCTCAAGTGGAATACACAAGGTTAAGGTTTGCTCTTGATAGAGTTTCTTTCTTACCGGTCTCGTGGTTTAGTTGCGAGACCGGTTCATAGGTTAGGTGCCATACTCGATCGTATCGTTCAGAGAGAGTTCAAACTGTTGCATCCTTGCATCATCTTTGTTGGTTGTTATTTGGATCTTATCCATGTGGTGTTTTAGAGCTTGTGCTTATTCTCATGAAAAACTCTAGTTCAGCGAAAACATATTTCGCATGAAATATTTGTTGCGTTTTTTATATTGGAGTTTTCTCGGTTCATTGTATTGAGAGGTTTCAGGAAAAATCTACCCAACTTGTTCTTAAGATTTTCACTTTTTGTTGGGTAGCTCTTGTCGTCATCTTTAAAACAAAATTTGTTTCACTCGATTTGGAGTTCCTGTTTTTCCCGGTTCATTGTATTGAGAGGTTTCAGGAAAAATCTACCCGACTTGTTCTTAAGATTTTCAGTTTTTGTTGGGTAGCTCTTGTTGTCCTCTTTACAACCAAAATTGGGTTCACTCGATTTGGAGTTTCCGCTTTTCCCGGTTCATTGTATTGAGAGGTTTTAGGAGAAATCTACCCAACTTGTTCTTAGGATTTTCACTTTTTGTTAAGTAGCTCTTGTCGCCCTCTTTACAAAAAAATTGGTTTCACTAAATTTGGAGTTCCCTAGCTCGAGTTATTGCATTTCTAGTTTTGCCTTTGGTTTAAAAAGAAAAGGAAAAAAGTTGCGCTGGTAGCACCGCGACCGGTACCGCAAGTGGTACCGGTAGCTCGCAGAACACCCTGGATGCGCGCGCTACCAACATCGGTACCAGTACCGGTGGTACCGGCCAGCCCATGTCGGTGGTACCAGCCAATCCTTGCCGATGGTACCGGTGCTGTCCTAGCCGAGCCCAACGGGAAGATTTTCTGCCCCCTTTTTAAAGCCTGCATTTTCTCTCTCTCTCTCTCTCTCTCTCTTGGGTACTTCTTCCTCTATCTCTCTTCCATTTTTGCATCTTGAGAGCTCCCTTTCCTCATATCTCTCCATGATTCTTGCTCATATTGGAGGAAAAGAGAGAGGAGATCTAGATCTACATTTGCACTTATCAAATCCCCCTCTTTGTGAGGGAATCTCTAGATCTAGATCTTGGAGAGAAATTTTGTGTTCTTCTTCTTATTGTGTTCTTCCTCTTTTATTCCCCAATAGTTTTAGTAGCTTTGTTGGAATTCGAGAGTGAAGGATTTGGGCACCTTTGTGGTGCTCTTGCCAATGCATTTGGTGCATCGGTTTGACTTCTCCGCGTGATACGTGGAAGTGAAAGTTCGTGAGTATATTACTTCGGGAGCTTATTCCCTAAGCTTGTTCCTCTTGGGTCTTTGGATCCTAGACGGATTAGTGGTATTTGTGGTGTTCTTGGGGACTCCAATTCAATTAAGTTGTGGAGACTCTTCAAGGGTAGAGCCTTTGGGGCGATTTATTGGGAGCATCCAATTAAGTTGTGGAGATAGCCCCAAGCTTTGTGCGGGTTTGGTGACCACCCTAAGATTCCATAGTGGATCAAGGTCTCCACCTTTGGTGGGAAGGGTCGAGGAGAATACGGTGAGGCCTTCGTGGCGTTTGGGGTGCTTTGTCCTCCACACCGCTTCAACGGAGTCTAGCACTCGCAAGAGTGTGAAATTCGGGATACATCGTCGTCTCTGTATCACCTCGGTTATTCCTATACCCGAGCTATTTATTTATGCACTTTACTTTGTCATAGTCTTCGTTCTTGAATTTATATATCTTGCTATCACATTGTTTCTTGTCTTACTTAGCATAAGTTATTTGTGCACATAGGTGAACCCTAGTTATATAGGTTTTGGGCTTGACAAAATAAATCGCAGTTTTTTTCCGCATTTGTTAAACCCATAATAATCGTAAAAGTTTTAAATCTCCTATTCACCCCCCTCTATGCGGCATCTATGTCCTTTCACTGGCCCACCTTGCCTTTTTTTTCTTTTCTTTTGTTTTTCTTTCTTTTTTATTTTTTATTTTCTAATTTTATTTTTACATTTTAAAAATCTAATTAATTAAATCCTAGATTTTTAATTTGAACGTTTTAAAATTGTTCTTTTTAAATCTGAATATTTTTCAAAATCATAAAAAAGTATTATGACCATTTTGGAAAAAAATCTAAAATCAAAGTTTTGAAATCTGAACTTTTTTTGAAGTGATTTTTTAAAAATTTAACCATTTTCAAATCTGATTTTTGTACCAAAAAAGAAGAATAAGAAAGAAAACGAAGAAAAGCACAAAACCGGATGGGAAAACAAGTACTCCCTCCGTCCGTTAATAGATGTCCGGTGGTTCGTCTAAATTTAGATGTATCTATGTCTAAAAAATATCTAGATACATTCGAATTTAGATAAATTTTTGACATCCAAAAATGGACAGAGGTAGTACCAAAAAAGAACCACACAGATAACCAAACAGGAAAACCGGAATAGAAAACCTGAGCACAGATACCAAACTGCAATAATGGGCCTGGCCCAAAAACATGTTGAGGGCTTTCATGTCTTGAAAAATAAAGATGGGCCAAGTGGGCCGAGCCGGCAGAGGAAGGCTGTTACTTGGCCCAGCAAGGGTCTTGTAGGCGCGGATGATTTTCTTCCCCCAAATTTAACCTAGCGAGGCCGAGGTCTAGCGCCGCCGCTCTCCTCTTCTCTTCTCTTCTCTCCCAAACATTCAATCAGAGTCTCCGGCGATGGGCCAAAAGCGTGCCGCCAAGAAGTCGGCACGGCCGCCGCCTCCACCTCCACCTCCGGCTGGCTCGTCTGAGGAGGAAGACTCTCGCTCGCGATCCGACGAGTCGGAGGACGAAGCCGTGGCCCGTACCCCCACCCCCACCCCAAGCAAGCCGCTTGCGCCGCCGCAAAGGGCCGAGGAGTCCGATAGCTCTGACGAGGAAGAAGAAGAAGAAGAGGAGGAGGAGGCCCCCAACAATCCGCCTGCGCCGCCGCAAAAGGGCGAGGAGTCCGAGAGCTCCGACGACGAGGAAGAGGGGGATGATGAGGAGGAGGAGCCCACCCACCTAGCCGCTCCCTCCGCTCCCAAGAACCAACCTCCGCCGCCGCAGCAGAGCAAGGAATCGGACGCCTCCGACGAAGACGGCGAGTCGTCCGAGTCCGACGACGAGGAGGCGCCGCCGCCGCCGAAGCAGGCTCCGAAGCGACAGGCGGATGCCATCAAGCCGCCGTCGGCCAAGAAGGCGCGCCTGGCTTTCCACCGCATCTGGTCCACCGACGACGAGGTCCGGATCCTCGAGGCCCTCGCCGCGCACCAAAAGCAGCACGGCGCGCTGCCGCAGCCCGACGCTCTCATTGGCGCCCTCGCTGGAAAGCTCGACAACCGCGCCTACGGCAGCAAGGAGCTCCAGTCGAAGCTCCAGACCCTAAAGAAACGGTACGTCGTTCTCAGCAGCAGGGGTGAGCTCCCGAGCAAAGAGCACGACCTCCGACTCTTGGACCTCTCCAAGATCGTCTGGGGCGGTGACAAGACTGCCCCTGCTGCTGCTGCCGCGGAAGCAGCGAGTGGCCGTGAACTGAAGGGCTTTGATGAGATGTGTGAGCTGTACCCGTACCTAGCGGAGGAGGTGAAGAAGCTGGAGGCAGCACACCCGGGCATGTTCAAGAGGGTGTTCGGGAAGATGGACGATGGCAAGGCACGTGCAATGGACGACAAGATCAAGAAGCTGAGGGTGGCGCAGATGAAGGTGGAGCTGCGCCGCACTGAACTGACCAAGGAGGTGAGCAAGGCAATTATGGAGCTGGTCGACTGATGGGATTGTTGGGATGATGTTACCTGAACAGTATGGATTATCACCTTAAATCGATGCTGTACGAGAAAATGCTCAAGTTGCAAATTGTGTCGTCTGGCAGTATAAGAATGTTTTGTGTCGACAAGAGCAGCATATGCTAGATATTCATAGTCTGGCATCTTGATGGTGTAAGAATGTAATTTGTGTGATGAGAGCATGCTCGAAGTGCACATTGTGGCAATTTTGGTGGTGTAAGAATGTTTTTTTCT